>NC_084567.2:41700000-41705000 GCF_033978685.3 Nerophis lumbriciformis
TCCTTTCTGTCTAATACCACATGAAATTGGTTGGTTTTTGGCATCTTATTTGTCCAGCTTCCATATTCGTTTTTATACACTTTACAAGAAATACATTGGCGGCAAACTCCGTAGCTTGCTAGCTTGTTTGCGCTGGCTTTCGGAGACTCTTATTTTGAAAGCGCAGGCGCGATGGAGCGGCACTTTTATTGTGAAGACAGGAACTGTGCAGTCAGACTTTAGGCTTTTGACAGGATGTACGGTTGAAATAAAAAGGGGTCTTTTTTTCCTTCACACTTTTGATTGATTGATTGAAACTTGTATTAGTAGATTGCACAGCACAGTACATATTCCGTACAATTGACCACTAAATGGTAACACCCCAATAAGTTTTTCAACTTGTTTAAGTCAGGTCATGTGACCACCTGGCTCTGTTTGATTGGTCCAACGTCACCAGTGACTGCATCTGATTGGTGGAACGGAGTGAACGTCACCAGTGACTGTATTTGTTGAAACGCAGGCACTATGAAGGTCTGTCTGACAGACCAAAACAAACAAAGCGTGCATTAACAGATCGATAAAAATTAGTAGTGAGTAGCGAGCTGAATGTAGATAAAAGTAGCGGAGTAAAAGTAGCGTTTCTTCTCTATAAATATACTCAAGTAAAAGTAGAAGTATGTTGCATTAAAACTACTCTTAGAAGTACAATTTATCACAAAAGTTACTCAAGTAGATGTAACGGAGTAAATGTAGCGCGTTACTACCCACCTCTTCGTATGAGACAGAAGAAGCAGTCAAGTTTTACATTTTGCTGTTGCTCAAGTGAGACTGAAAGGGCTTTCATCTATTTATCAGTGAAAGGTCAAAGTAATCATTAGAGCAGAGTGCACACACACACACACACACACACACACACACACACACACACACACACACACACACACACACACACACACACACACACACACACACACACGCACACACTTACACACGCACACACACATTCCTGTATTTGTAACCTTCTTGACACCTCCGAAAAATGCCTACCTCTTTAGGACCAGACTTTCTAGATATATAAAGATGTGTATTATATATATACATACTATGCAAAATATAAAAAAGCTTGTTGTGAAAAATTAGTTGGAATTTAACATTAAAAAGGTCACAATTTCACAAGAAAAACTTAGAATGTTGGCAGTATTATAATAAAAGTCGTCATTTTACTCAACGCGAGTCAACATTTTACAAGAACAACTGAACATTTGTGCAATATTATGATACAAGTTGGAATTTTACTCAATAACAGTCGCAATTTTACAAGAAAGCTTAACATTTGGGCAATTTTATGAACATAGTGGTAATTTTACTCGACAAAAATCACAATTTTATAAGAAAACTTTACAATTTTGACAATATAATAATAATCTTACTCGGAAAAAAATATGACAAAAGTCATAATTTTACTCAAAAAATTTCACTATTTTACAAGAACAATTAAAAAATTGGCAATATTGTGATAAAAGTCTGAATTTTCTATGACGAATGTCCCCATTTTGCATTAAAAAGTCATCATCATACATACAAAAGTAATAATTTTACGAGAAAATATTGCCATAAAGCTTCAAATTTTGGCAATTTTATGAAAAGAGTCGTAATTTTACTCGACAAAAATAAAAATTTTATGAGAAAACTTTAAAATTTGGGCAAAATATAATAATCGGAATTTTACTTGGCAAAATGATGACAAAGGTCATCATTTTACTCAAACAATGTCACTATTTTACAAGAAGAATAAACAAATTGGCAATATTGTGATAAAAGTCTGAATTTTCTATGACAAATGTCCCCATTTTGCATTAAAAAGTAATAATTTTACATACAAAAGTAATAATTTTACGAGAAAATATTGCCATAAAGCTTCAAATTTTGGCAATTTTATGAAAAGAGTCGTAATTTTACTCGACAAAAATCAAAATTTTATGAGAAAACTTTAAAATTTGGGCAAAATATAATAATAATCTGAATTTTACTTGGCAAAATGATGACAAAGGTCTTCATTTTACTCAAAAAATGTCACTATTTTACAAGAAGTATAAAAAAATTGGCAATATTGTGATAAAAGTCTGAATTTTCTATGACAAATGTCCCCATTTTGCATTAGAAAGTCATAATTTTACATACAAAAGTAAAAATTTTATGAGAAAATATTGCCATAAAGCTTAAAATTTTGGCCATTTTATGAAAAGAGTCGTAATTTTACTCGACAAAAATCACAATTTTATGAGAAATCTTTAAAATTTGGGCAAAATATAGTAATAATCTGAATTTTACTTGGCAAAATGATGACAAATGTCATAATTTTACTAAAGAAATTTCACTATTTTACAAGAAGAATAAAAAAAATTGGCAATATTGTGGTAAACGTCAGAATTTTATATGACAAATGTCCCCATTTTGCATTAAAAAGTCATCATTATACATACAAAAGTAATAATTTTACGAGAAAATATTGCCATTAAGCTTAAAATGTTGGCAATTTTATGAAAAGAGTTGTACGTTTACACGACAAAAATCACAATTTTATAAGAAAACTTAAAAATGTTGACAATATTATAATAATAATCTTACTCGGAAAAAAATATGACAAAAGTCATAATTTTACTCCAAAAATGTCACTATTTTACAAGAACAATTAAAAAATTTGCAATATTGTGATAAAAGTCTGAATTTTCTATGACAAATGTCCCCATTTTGCATTAAAAAGTCATCATTATACATACAAAAGTAATAATTTTACGAGAAAATATTGCAATTAAGCTTAAAATTTTGGCAATTTTATGAAAAGAGTCGTAATTTTACTCGACAAAAATCACAATTTTATAAGAAAACTTTAAAATTTTGACAATATTATAATAATAATCTTACTCGGAAAAAAATATGACAAAAGTCATAATTTTACCCCAAAAATGTCACTCTTTTACAAGAACAATTAAAAAATTGGCAATATTGTGATAAAAGTCTGAATTTTCTATGACAAATGTCCCCATTTTGCATTAAAAAGTCATCATTATACATACAAAAGTAATAATTTTTATGAGAAAATATTGCCATTAAGCTTAAAATGTTGGCAACTTTATGAAAAGAGTTGTAATTTTACTCGACAAAAATCACAATTTTATGAGAAAACTTTAAAATTTGGGCAAAATATAATAATAATCTGAATTTTACTTGGCAAAATGATGACAAAGGTCATAATTTTACTCAAAAAATTTCACTATTTTACAAGAAGAATAAAAAAATTGGCAATATTGTGGTAAAAGTCAGAATTTTATATGACAAATGTCACCATTTTGCACTAAAAAGTCATCATCATAAATACAAAAGTAATAATTTTACGAGAAAATATTGCCATAAAGCTTCAAATTTTGGCAATTTTATGAAAAGAGTCGTAATTTTACTCGACAAAAATCACAATTTTATGAGAAAACTTTAAAATTTGGGCAAAATATAATAATAATCTGAATTTTACTTGGCAAAAATGATGACAAAAGTCATAATTTTACTCAAAAAATTTCACTATTTTACAAGAACAACTAAAATATTGGCAATATTGTGATAAAAGTCTGAATTTTCTATGACAAATGTCCCCATTTTGCATTAAAAAGTCATCATTATACATACAAAAGTAATAATTTCACGAGAAAATATTGCCATAAAGCTTAAAATTTTGGCAATTTTATGAAACAAGTCGTAATTTTACTCGACAAAAATCACAATTTTATAAGAAAACTTTAAAATTTTGACAATATTATAATAATAATCTTACTCGGAAAAAAATATGACAAAAGTCATAATTTTACTCAAAAAATTTCACTATTTTACAAGAACAACTAAAAAATTGGCAATATTGTGATAAAAGTCTGAATTTTATATGACAAATGTCCTCATTTTGCATTAAAAAGTCATCATTATACATACAAAAGTAATAATTTTAAGAGAAAATATTGCCATAAAGCTTAAAATTTTGGCAATTTTATGAAAAGAGTCGTAATTTTACTCGACAAAAATCGCAATTTTATAAGAAAAAATTAAATTTTGGCAATATTATAATAATAATCTTACTCGGCAAAAATTATGACAAAAGTCATAATTTTACTAAAAAAATGTCACTATTTTACAAGAACAACTAAAAAAATTGGCAATATTGTGATAAAAGTCTGAATTTTCTATGACAAATGTCCTCATTTTGCATTAAAAAGTCATCATTATACATACAAAAGTAATAATTTTTCGAGAAAATATTGCCATAAAGCTTACAATTTTGGCAATTTTATGAAAAGAGTCGTAATTTTACTTGACAAAAATCACAATTTTATGAGAAAACTTTAAAATTTGGGCAAAATATAGTAATAATCGGAATTTTACTTGGCAAAAATTATGACAAAAGTCATAATTTTACTAAAAAAATGTCACTATTTTACAAGAACAACTAAAATATTGGCAATATTGTGATAAAAGTCAGAATTTTATATGACAAATGTCACCATTTTGCACTAAAAAGTCATCATCATACATACAAAAGTAATAATTTTACGAGAAACTATTGCCATAAAGCTTAAAATTTTGGCAATTTTATGAAAAGAGTCGTAATTTTACTCGACAAAAATCACAATTTTATGAGAAAACTTTAAAATTTGGGCAAAATATAATAATAATCTGAATTTTACTTGGCAAAATGATGACAAAGGTCATCATTTTACTCAAACAATGTCACTATTTTACAAGGAGAATAAAAAAATTGGCAATATTGTGATAAAAGTCTGAATTTTCTATGACAAATGTCCCCATTTTGCATTAAAAAGTCATCATTATACATACAAAAGTAATAATTTTTACGAGAAAATATTGCCATTAAGCTTAACATTTTGGCAATTTTATGAAAAGAGTCGTAATTTTACTCGACAAAAATCACAATTTTATAAGAACATTTTAAAATTTTGACAATATTATAATAATAATCT
>NC_084567.2:41710000-41725000 GCF_033978685.3 Nerophis lumbriciformis
AAGCCCTTGATGAAAGCGGATACAATTTCACCCTCACCTATGAACCCACGCCAGGAAACCAGCCAAAAAAGAACAGAAAACGAAACGACATCATCTGGTACAACCCCCCATACAGCAAAAACGTCTCAACTAACATTGGACACAAATTCCTCAATCTGATCGACAAACACTTTCCCAAAGACAACACCCTAAGAAAAGTATTCAACAAGAACAACATTAAATTGAGCTACAGCTGCATGAACAATATACGACAAATCATCTCAAACCACAACAAAACAATTGCAAATGAGCCGTCGGCCCCCAGACAGAGCGACTCCAAAACCAACAAAGACTGTAACTGTCGAAAGAAACCTGATTGCCCCCTCAACGGGGGGTGCTTACAAGCATCAGTTGTCTACCAATCTAAGGTAATACGCAAGGACATTAACACATCCGACACATATGTAGGATTAACCGAGGGAGAATTCAAAACCAGATGGAACAATCACAAGGCTTCTTTCAGGAACAAAAACCTGCGAAATACCACAGAACTCAGCAAACACATTTGGGACCTCAAAGACAATAATGTTGAATATTCAATAACATGGCAAATTCTTGCATCCAGCACACCTTACAATAGTGGTAATAAAAGATGCAACCTATGCTTGAAAGAGAAACTGTTTATTATTTACCGTCCAGACCTGTCATCCCTCAACAAGCGCAGCGAAATTGTAACAACATGCCGCCATAGACGGAAACACCTCCTAGGTAACACATGAGCCAATCACCACGCCCCTAGGCCAGCCTGTACCCACCCACTCTGTGCCCTATATAAACCATGGTATGTGAATGCTCCCATTAAAATCTCCTGATGATTGAGGGAACCCCTCATGAAACAGGCCTGTAGAGATGAAGTAGTCTTGTGATTTTTTTCCCCACACATACATATATATATATATAAAATACTTGACTTGGTGAATCCTAGTTGTAAATATACTCCTCCCCTCTTAACCACGCCCCCAACCACGCCCCGCCCCCAACCTCCCGAAATCGGAGGTCTCAAGGTTGGCAAGTATGATGTAAATCGTCATGAAAATAAAGAAAACGCATTGACTGAGAAGGTGTGTCCAAACGTTTGGCCTGTACTGTGTATATATATATATATATATATATATATATATATATATATATATATATATATATATATTATAAAAACAGCAAAAAAACACATTTGAATAACATAATACCAACAGGTCTTGGCTATTGGAAACTGCAAAAAGACATTTCCTATGGGTGTGAAGGCGTCACAAAGCATCATTTTTTTTTTTGTGTGTGTGTTTTTTTTAACAGCCATCATCAGTGCCTCGGAAAACAGCCTCGTCTTTGTTCTCAAAGTCCAAACAAATAGTTGGGCAGTTGTCGATTTTATTACATATATAGATATATTTATCTTTTTACAATCCAAGTCCTTCTCGGCTGTCGCTGAATACAAAGCAAATGATGGGAATAAGGCAAAGTGTTAGTCCGACTATCCAGGTGTGACTTTAGGGTGGAGGTGGACACGGATTGATTAATTGTGTGACTTCTTTGTTTGTGGGGGGGAACGATAAATAAAAAAGAGCCGCGGGGGTTCCTCATGTTTGATTCAGACCGCATGGATTAGGCGAAAACAATTTTCAAAGCGGTTCAAATCAAAGCTTTTAACGAAGCGGATCGTTTTTCTGCAGGGGGGCGGGGGGGGTGTCATTGAGTCTTTGGCATGACTGTGTAGCTGTATGGGTCACGGTGACAAACACATAGTTGACTGTGTGTGTGTGTGTGTGTGTGTGTGTGTGCTTTCACCAAAGATGGGCCCAAAAGAAGGCCGAAAAAGGAGTGGATGCAGTTGCCAGCCAAACAAATCAGTCAGTGGTGGCTCAATAAAGCCAGCAGGTTCTGTTTGTCAGCGCTGCTCCTATTCTGGCTGCTGATGAAGATGACCACGGCCGGGGGGACGGAGGGAAACGGGGGGAAAGCAAAAAAAAAAGCTCTTCTGGGGAACATCTGTGTCAACCATTGATTGAAAATGCTGCGTGGGGCGTTGTCCGAGTCATCTTGGCGAAGAAGTAAGTGTGTGATGGACAGAAATGATCGATGCACGGCGTCCTCAGAACATGTGCAAAAAGAGATAAAAAAAAAAGAAAAAAAAAAAAGATCCAGCCTCCTCCTCCTCCTCGTCGTCCTCCTCTGCTTCGGGTAGTTTGACATCTGGAAGAAAAGTCAAGAAGAAGTTGTCAGAAAAAATTGTATGGAAATGATCAAAAAACTTTCCGTTCTGAGTTCCCAATGAACCAGACAAGAGGCTGTTTTTGTTGCACCAAGCATAGGCTTGGAAAATTCCATTGTGTACGATGGGAGGAGACGGGAGGGCATACTTTTTCCGGGAGACTCCCGAATTTCAGCGCCTCTCCCGAAAACCATCCATCCATCCATCCATCTTCTTCCGCTTATCCGAGGTCGGGTCGCGGGGGCAGCAGCCTAAGCAGGGAAGCCCAGACTTCCCTCTCCCCAGCCACTTCGTCCAGCTCCTCCCGGGGAATCCCGAGGCGTTCCCAGGCCAGCCGGGAGACATAGTCTTCCCAACGTGTCCTGGGTCTTCCTCGTGGCCTCCTATCGGTCGGACATGCCCTAAACATCTCCTTAGGGAGGCGCTCGGGTGGCATCCTGACCAGATGCCCGAACCACCTCATCTGGCTCCTCTCGATGTGGAGGAGCAGCGGCTTTACTTTGAGCTCCCCCCGGATGACAGAGCTTCTCACCCTATCTCTAAGGGAGAGACCCGCCACCCGGCGGAGGAAACTCATTTCGGCCGCTTGTACCCGTGATCTTGTCCTTTCGGTCATAACCCAAATCTCATGACCATAGGTGAGGATGGGAACGTAGATCGACCGGTAAATTGAGAGCTTTGCCTTCCGGCTCAGCTCCTTCTTCACCACAACGGATCGATACAGCGTCCGCATTACTGAAGACGCCGCACCGATCCGCCTGTCGATCTCACGATCCACTCTTCCCTCACTCGTGAACAAGACTCCGAGGTACTTGAACTCCTCCACTTGGGGCAAGATCTCCTCCCCAACCCGGAGTTGGCACTCCACCCTTTTCCGGGCGAGAACCATGGACTCGGACTTGGAGGTGCTGATTCTCATCCCAGTCGCTTCACACTCAGCTGCGAACCGATCCAGTGAGAGCTGAAGATCCTGGCCAGATGAAGCCATCAGGACCAAATCATCTGCAAAAAGCAGAGACCTAATCCTGCAGCCACCAAACTGGATCCCCTCAACGCCTTGACTGCGCCTAGAAATTCTGTCCATAAAAGTTATGAACAGAATCGGTGACAAAGGGCAGCCTTGGCGGAGTCCAACCCTCACCGGAAACGTGTCCGACTTACTGCCGGCAATGCGAACCAAGCTCTGACACTGATCATACAGGGAGCGGACTGCCACAATCAGACAGTCCGAAACCCCATACTCTCTGAGCACTCCCCACAGGACTTCCCCGAATTTCAGCGCCTCTCCCGAAAACCTCCCGGGACAAATTTTCTCCCAAAAATCTCCCCGAAATTCAGGCGGACCTGAGTGACGTGTCGACAGCCTGTTTTCACGTCCGCTTTCCCACAATATAAACAGCGTGCCTGCCCAATCACGTTATAACTCTAGAATGATCGAGGGCGAATTCTTGGTCCCTTATGTGGGTTTATTGTTAGGCAGTTTCATTAACGTCCTCCCAGCGCGGCAACAACACACAACAACAGCAGTCACGTTTTCGTCTACCGTAAAAGCAGTTCGTCTGCCGTAAACAGCGATGTTGTGACACTCTTAAACAGGACAATACTGCCATCTACTGTGCATGCACATGTGACAATAACATCTAGGGCTTTTAGAGAGTGCAGTGCACAACTGCCCACACAACAAGGGGAATGCATCATCAGAGAGGGTGTTCAGCATGGTTGGAAAAATAGTGACAGAGAATAGAACAAGGATGGACAATTCAACCCTTAACTCAACAATGAGTAGATGAGTGTTATATGTGTAAATAAATGAACACTGAAATTCAAGTATTTCTCTCATTTATATATATATATATATATATATATATATATATATATATATATATATATATATATATATATATATATATATATATATATATATAATGAAAAAAATAAATAAAAAAAAAATAAAAATATATATATATAGCTAGAATTCACTGAAAGTCAAGTATTTCTTATATATATATATATATATATATATATATATATATATATATATATATATATATAATACTTGACTTGGTGAATTCTAGCTGTAAATATACTCCTCCCCTCTTAACCACGCCCCCACGCCCCCCCACCTCCCGAAATCGGAGGTCTCAAGGTTGGCAAGTATGCGGGAGGGGGTTATCTATTGTCATCCAAGACCTGCCCAGGCTGAAGCCAGGACCAGCCCAAGCCCAAGGCATCTTTTTCTTTTGTGTTAATGTGCCTTCATAGCTTACCAAAGTTGTACTAAAACATTTTGACGGATTTTTGAGCGCCGTGTGTAATGTTCTATATTTTTAATGGAACATACAAAATGTTGGTGTTGTTTACTTGAGTCATATTGCAGTCTACATGTATCTCTTATGTGTGACTGCCATCATATTGCAGTTGACACAAATCTCTTATGTGTGACTGCCATCATATTGCGGTCGACACGTATCTCTTATGTGTGACTGCCATCATATTGTAGTTGACACAAATCTCTTATGTGTGACTGCCATCTTATTGCGGTCGACACGTATCTCTTATGTGTGACTGCCATCATATTGCAGTCGACATGTATTTCTTATGTGTGACTGCCATCATGTTGCAGTTGACACAAATCTCTTATGTGTGACCGCCATCATATTGCAGTCGACATGTATCTCTTATGTGTGACCGCCATCATATTGCAGTCTACATGTATCTCTTATGTGTGACTGCCATCATATTGCAGTTGACACAAATCTCTTATGTGTGACTGCCATCATTTTGCAGTCTACACATATCTCTTATGTGTGACTGCCATCATATTGCAGTCTACACATATCTCTTATGTGTGACTGCCATCATATTGCAGTCGACATGTATCTCTTATGTGTGACCGCCATCATATTGCAGTCCACACGTATCTCTTATGTGTGACTGCCATCATATTGCAGTCGACACATATCTCTTATGTGTGACCACCATCATATTGCAGTCTACGCATATCTCTTATGTGTGACTGCCATCATATTGCAGTTGACACAAATCTCTTATGTGTGACTGCCATCATATTGCAGTCGACACAAATCTCTTATGTGTGACCGCCATCATATTGCAGTCTACGCATATCTCTTTTGTGTGACAGCCATCATATTGCAGTTGACACAAATCTCTTATGTGTGACTGCCATCATATTGCAGTCTACACGTATCTCTTATGTGTGACTGCCATCAAATTGCAGTCTACACATATCTCTCATGTGTGACTGCCATCATATTGCAGTCTACACGTATCTCTTATGGGTGACTGCCATCATATTGCAGTTGACACAAATCTCCTATGTGTGACTGCCATCATATTGCAGTCTACACATATCTCTTATGTGTGACTGCCATCATATTGCAGTTGACACAAATCTCTTATGTGTGACCGCCATCATATTGCAGTTGACACAAATCTCTTATGTGTGACTGCCATCATATTGCAGTGTACACATATCTCTTATGTGTGACTGCCATCATATTGCACGTGACACAAATCTCTTATGTGTGAGTGCCATCATATTGCAGTCCACACATACCTCTTATGTGTGACTGCCATCATATTGCGGTCTACACGTATCTCTTATGTGTGACCGCCATCATATTGCAATCGACACAAATCTCTTATGTGTGACTGCCATCATATTGCAGTTGACACAAATCTCTTATGTGTGACTGCCATCATATTGCAGTCTACACGTATCTCTTATGTGTGACTGCCATCATATTGCAGTTGACACACATCTCTTATGTGTGACTGCCATCATATTGCAGTCTACATGTATCTCTTATGTGTGACTGCCATCATATTGCAGTTGACACAAATCTCTTATGTGTGACTGCCATCATATTGCAGTCTAGACATATCTCTTATGTGTGACTGCCATCATATTGTGGTCTACACATATCTCTTATGTGTGACTGCCATCATATTGCAGTCGACACAAATCTCTTATGTGTGACTGCCATCATATTGCAGTCTACACATATCTCTTATGTGTGACCGCCATCATATTGCGGTCGACACGTATCTCTTATGTGTGACTGCCATCATATTGCAGTTGACACAAATCTCTTATGTGTGACTGCCATCATATTGCAGTCTACACGTATCTCTTATGTGTGACCACCATCATATTGCAGTCCACACGTATCTCTTATGTGTGACTGCCATCATATTGCAGTTGACACAAATCTCTTATGTGTGACTGCCATCATATTGCAGTCTACACGTATCTCTTATGTGTGACCGCCATCATATTGCGGTCTACACGTATCTCTTATGTGTGACTGCCATCATATTGCAGTCTACACATATCTCTTATGTGTGACTGCCGTCATATTGCAGTTGACACAAATCTCTTATGTGTGACTGCCATCATATTGCACGTGACACAAATCTCTTATGTGTGAGTGCCATCATATTGCAGTCGACATGTATCTCTTATGTGTGACCGCCATCAAATTGCAGTCTACACATATCTCTTATGTGTGACTGCCATCGTATTGCAGTCGACATGTATCTCTTATGTGTGACCGCCATCATATTGCAGTCTACACAAATCTCTTATGTGTGACTGCCATCATATTGCAGTCTACACGTATCTCTTATGTGTGACCGCCATCATATTGCAGTCTACGCATATCTCTTATGTGTGACTGCCATCATATTGCAGTTGACACAAATCTCTTATGTGTGACTGCCATCATATTGCAGCCTAGACATATCTCTTATGTGTGACTGCCATCATGTTGCACTTGACACAAATCTCTTATGTGTGACTGCCATCTTATTGCGGTCTACACGTATATCTTATGTGTTGCCGCCATCTACTGGTCACACTTACCATTACACCATGTACCAAATAAAATAGCTTCGAGGTCGGTAAGCACAACCAGAATTATGCCGTACATTAGGCGCACCGTGTTATAAGGCGCACTGTCGAGTTTTGAGAAAATGAAAGGATTTTAAGTGCGCCTTATAGTCTGAAAAATACAATAAATGTAAATAAATTTGAGTTTTTTTCCCCACAATAACCTGGCTTTACTTTCCAAAAATCCTGAGCTGTTTGGTTGACACAACATACAAAAAAACCAAAAAAAAAACCATTTCGTCACATGTCCTTCCAGCGAGTCTATACTTAGTAGTCATTGCGCAACACGCACATCTTCTAAAAGGACACACACCATTACGGCACGATTTATAGTGTAAAAGCCATGAAATAAATGAAATGGGACAGCTTTAGATTGGATTTTGCTTCAGTCCCTTTGGGGGGTTTTCATGGGGGGGGAGAAGAAGAAGAAGAACTCCCTCCTCAGCTGGGGGGTAAAACACACACACACAATCTGGCTAAATGTGCTCTTGTCGGCAATAGACATGCGTCGCCCGGCTGATGTGTGACTGAAGGGCTGAGTCCAGAATCAATTCAAATATGAGGGGGTCCTGACTCAGTTACAAGTGCTGTGTGTGTGTGTTCTTGTATTTCTACCCTTCTTGAGACATGAAGAAGGAAAAGTATCTTCCATATGAGGAGGTGTGAACAAGTGATGACATAAATCAATAACATTGCATCTAATAGACAATGTCTCATTTGCACCCCCTGCTGGTCAACATGAGGGTGGTCCCAAAAAGGAGGGATTTTTCGCATTGACTGTGTGTCGCTTTTAAAAGTGCTCCCCCTCTGGCCAACATATGAAATAACAAGTGCGTGTAAAAATTTTGAAGTGCTCCCCATCTGGCCAACATATGAAATAACAAGTGTGTGTACAAATTTAAGTGCTGCCCATCCGGTCAACATATGAAATAACAAGTGTGTGTGAAAATTTGAAGTGCTCTCCGTCTGGCCAACATATGTAATAACAAGTGTGTGTACAAATTTGAAGTGCTCCCCCTCTGGTCAACATATGAAATAACAAGTGTGTGTACAAATTTGAAGTGCCCCCCCTCTGGTCAACATATAAAATAACAAGTGTGTGTAAAAATTTGAAGTGTTCCCATCTGGTCAACATATAATAACAAGTGTGTGTACACATTTGAAGTGCTCCCCCTCTGGTCAACATACGAAAAAACAAGTGTGTGTACAAATTTGAAGTGCTCCCCCTCTGGTCAACATATAAAATAACAAGTGTGTGTAAAAATTTGAAGTGTTCCCATCTGGTCAACATATAATAACAAGTGTGTGTACAAATTTGAAGTGCTCCCCCTCTGGTCAGCATATAAAATAACAAGTGTGTGTAACAATTTGAAGTGTTCCCATCTGGTCAACATATGAAATAACAAGTGTGTGTACAAATTTGAAGTGCTCCCCCTCTGGTCAACATACGAAATAACAAGTGTGTGTACAAATTTGAAGTGCTCCCCCTCTGGTCAACATATGAAATAACAAGTGTGTGTAAAAAATTGAAGTGTTCCCATCTGGTCAATATATAGTAACAAGTGTGTGTACAAATTTGAAGTGCTCCCCCTCTGGTCAACATATAAAATAACAAGTGTGTGTACAAATTTGAAGTGTTCCCATCTGGTCAACATATAATAACAAGTGTGTGTAAAAATTTGAAGTGTTCCCTCTCTGGCCAACATATGAAATAACAAGTGTGTGTAAAATTTTGAAGTGATCCCCCTCTGGTCAACATACGAAATAACAAGTGTGTGTACGAATTTGAAGTGCTCCCCCTCTGGTCAACATATGAAATAACAAGTGTGTGTGAAAATTTGAAGTGCTCTCCCTCTGGCCAACATATGTAATAACAAGTGTGTGTACAAATTTGAAGTGCTCCCCCTCTGGTCAACATATAAAATAACAAGTGTGTGTAAAAATTTGAAGTGTTCCCATCTGGTCAACATATAAAAACAAATGTGTGTGAAAATTCAAAGTGCTCTCCCTCTGGCCAACATATGTAATAACAAGTGTGTGTACAAATTTGAAGTGCTCCCCCTCTGGTCAACATATGAAATAACAAGTGTGTGTACAAATTTGAAGTGTTCCCATCTGGTCAACATATAATAACAAGTGTGTGTACAAATTTGAAGTGCTCCCCCTCTGGTCAACATATGAAATAACAAGTGCGTGTACAAATTTGAAGTGCTCCCCCTCTGGCCAACATATGAAATAACAAGTGTGTGTAAAAATTTGAAGTGCTCCCCCTCTGGTCAACATATGAAATAACAAGTGTGTGTAAGAAATTTGAAGTGCTCCCCCTCTGGTCAACATATATAATATCAAGTGTGTGTAAAAAATTGAAGTGTTCCCTTCTGGTCAACATATAATAACAAGTGTGTGTACAAATTTGAAGAGCTCCCCCTCTGGCCAAC
Source organism: Nerophis lumbriciformis (assembly GCF_033978685.3). Taxonomy (NCBI): domain Eukaryota; kingdom Metazoa; phylum Chordata; class Actinopteri; order Syngnathiformes; family Syngnathidae; genus Nerophis; species Nerophis lumbriciformis. Next base: position 41,719,596 of record NC_084567.2, read on the forward strand.
ATATGTAATAACAAGTGTGTGTAAAAATTTGAAGTGTTCCCTCTCTGGCCAACATATGAAATAACAAATGTGTGTACAAATTTGAAGTGCTCCCCCTCTGGTCAACATACGAAATAACAAGTGTGTGTACAAATTTGAAGTGCTCCCCCTCTGGTCAACATATGAAATAACAAGTGTGTGTAAAAAATTTGAAGTGTTCCCATCTGGTCAACATATAATAACAAGTGTGTGTACAAATTTGAAGAACTCCCGCTCTGGTCAACATATGAAATAACAAGTGTGTGTACAAATTTGAAGTGCTCCCCCTCTGGTCAACATATGAAATAACAAGTGTGTGTACAAATTTGAAGTGCTCCCTCTCTGGTCAACATATGAAATAACAAGTGCGTGTAAAAATTTGAAGTGTTCCCATCTGGTCAACATATAATAACAAGTGTGTGTACAAATTTGAAGTGCTCCCCCTCTGGTCAACATATGAAATAACAAGTGCGTGTACAAATTTGAAGTGTTCCCCCTCTGGCCAACATATGAAATAACAAGTGTGTGTAAGAAATTGAAATGCGCCCCTTTTGGCCAAAATAGATAAAAATCATTAAGTAAACATGTATATAGAGACATACTGTAATAACTTGAAGTAAATAATGAAGATTAAAAAATAATTGCAAACAAAATATTTAAATTTTTTAATTTTTTTACTAAAAGCAGTGTTTCTCACAATGTGTCAACTTTTTTCTTATAAAATTGGGAACAATTCCTCATATTCTTTTTGCTTCTGTAATATTGCAACATTTTCTCGTAAAATCATTACGTCTTTATGTAAATTACTTTTTTTAATGCAAAATGGTGACATTTCTCATATAAAATTCTGAGTTTTATCACAATATTGCCAATTTTTTTTGTTGTTCTTGTAAAATAGTGACATTTTTGAGTAAAATCATGACTTTTGTCACGACTATGATAATATCGCGAACATTTGAAAGTTTTCTTATAAAATCGCTTTTAAAAGTGCTCCCCCTCTGGTCAAAATATGAAATAACAAGTGTGTGTGAAACTTTTAAGTGCTCCCTCTCTGGTCAACATATGAAATAACATGTGTGTGTACAAATTTGAAGTGTTCCCTCCCTCTGGCCAACATATGAAATAACAAGTGTGTGTGAAAATTCGAAGTGCTCTCCCTCTGGCCAACATATGTAATAACAAGTGTGTGTAAAAATTTGAAGTGCTCCCCATCTGGTCAACATATGAAATAACAAGTGTGTGTACACATCTGAAGTGCTCCTCCTCTGGTCAACATACGAAATAACAAGTGTGTGTACACATTTGAAGTGCTCCCCCTCTGGTCAACATATAAAATAACAAGTGTGTGTAAAAATTTGAAGTGTTCCCATCTGGTCAACATATAATAACAAGTGTGTGTACAAATTTGAAGTGCTCCCCCTCTGGTCAACATATGAAATAACAAGTGCGTGTAAAAATTTGAGGTGTTCCCCCTCTGGCCAACATATGAAATAACAAGTGTGTGTAAGAAATTGAAATGCGCCCCTTTTGGCCAAAATTGATAAAAATCACTAAGTAAACATGTATATAGAGACATACTGTAATAACTTGAAGTAAATAATGAAGATTAAAAAACAATTGCAAACAAAATATTTAAATGTTTTTATTTTTTTTACTAAAAGCAGTGTTTCTCACAATGTGTCAACTTTTTTCTTATAAAATTGGGAACGATTTCTCATATTCTTTTTGCTTTTCTAATATTGCAAAATTTTCTCGTAAAATCATTACTTCTTTATGTAAATTACTTTTTTTAATGCAAAATGGTGACATTTCTCATATAAAATTCTGAGTTTTATCACAATATTGGCAATTTTTTTTGTTGTTCTTGTAAAATAGTGACATTTTTGAGTAAAATCATGACTTTTGCCACGACTATGATAATATTGCGAACATTTGAAAGCTTTCTTATAAAATTGTGACTTTTGTGGAGTAAAATTACGACTCTTTTCATAAAATTGCCAAAATTGTAAGCTTTTCTGATACAATTGTGACTGTAATTGAGTAAAATTCCAACTTTTATCATCATATTGCACAAATGTTCAGTTTATTTTGGTAAATTTTTGACTTGCGTTGGGTAAAATGACGACTTTTATTATAATACTATCAAAATTCAAAGTTTTTCTTGTGAAATTGTGACCTTTTTCTTGTGAAATTCCAACTCATTTTTCACAACAAGCTTGTTTCTATTTGCATAGTATGTATATATTATTATAATGTTGTAAATACATTAGGTGGTCCTAAAAAGGTAGGCATTTTTCAGAGGTCTCAAGAATGTAAGAAATACAATAATGTGTGTGTGTGTGTGTGTGTGTGTGTGTGTGTGTGTGTGTGTGTGTGTGTGTGTGTGTACTTACTACATGAACAGCAGCAGCATGCCTAACAGCAAAGGCGAGAAGAAGGTGAGGAGCCTGGCAGCTCTGCCCACTGGAGGTTCGGCCTTCTGTGGTGCGTTGGACGACGGTATTGGCGAAGTCTTAGTCTCTGCGGGGGAAACACATCACACCATTTTGATCAATTGTATCCTCCTAAATCAGGCCTGGGGGGGGCCAACATTTAGAGTAACAAATGCGTCTGGGGGCCGGCATATCTACCAATCTATCTATGTATTAGAGATGCGCGGATAGGCAATTATTTCATCCGCAACCGCATCACAAAAGTCGTCAACCATCCGCCATCCACCCGAACTAACATTTAATCAAAACCGCACCCGCCCGCCATCCGCCACCCGCCCGTTGTTATATATCTAATATAGACGATGCAAGGCATTAGTGAGGTTATAAAGCTTTTTGCCTGTTAAAGAAAGGAGACTGATCCAATGCAGCAGAGACATTCAATGCGTGCCACGCTGTCACGGCCCAGACGCACACCAGTGCGCAATCATCTGGGAGCCGCACCTCCAAGCGCGCTCGCGCCACTCAAACTGCTGCAGGCAGCTGCGTTCTATCTTGTTTTAACATCCTGTGGCACTCTTCCGGGATCACGGCGGACGAAACTGCTCATGCTCAGGGTGTTTGTGGAGGTTCGGGGTTTTGCACAAATGTGATGCACCATGTTAGATGTCCCGGTTTTGTGACTGTCGTAGACGTAAACAGCGTCGCAGCTCTTGCAAATCACGTAGCCAGCATTACTATCATCCTGATTTACAACCTCATAAAAACGAGTCCACGCTGAACTTTTCTGGCCTTTTTTTCCCCTGGTCTTTAGTATTCCCTTTTTTTAGTTTGTCGCGTACCACGTTTGCTGCCGGCGTTGCCATCTCTTTTTTTTTTCTTCTTCTGTTGTGGCATATGCTGCAGGTGCCTGCTCGTTTTTCGTATGTGGGTAACAACATTTAACTATGTATATATATTTCCGAATTGGTTTAACTGCCACCCGCCTGAATCTATTTAAAATCTATCCATCCATCCATTTTCTACCGCTTATTCCCTTTGGGGTCGCGGGGGGCGCTGGAGCCTATCTCAGCTACAATCGGGCGGAAGGCGGGGTACACCCTGGACAAGTCGCCACCTCATCGCAGGGCCAACACAGATAGACAGACAACATTCACACTCACATTCACACACTAGGGCCAATTTAGTGTTGCCAATCAACTTATCCCCAGGTGCATGTCTTTGAATATTAAATTGTTCCTTTTCAGCAAGCTTCTCCATGATGTGATCCATCTTGCAATTCAGTTCAGAAATCGCGGATTCCAACCATTGAAATACTTTGTATAATTGAATCTAATTTTTTTTAATTTCAACCGCCCAACCCGACCCGCGGATAAAATCTAATTTTTTTTTATATCAACCGCCCGACCCGCGGATAATCCGCGGACTCCGCGGTTGTGTCCGCAAACCGCGCATCTCTACTATGTATACACACACACACACACACACACACACACACACACACACACACACACACTGGTTATCATTTGGAATGGGGAGCAAGTTTTTGATCATGACTTGTGGGGACCAGCCTTTCTACAGGTTGTGGAGGCATAAAAAAATATGGTGTAAAATGTCCACTGCCCAGTTAGCTCATACACGTCTTTAAATCTCTGGATTGATGAAGTAATGTGCTGATCATTCTTACTAGAGGGTGGTCCCAAAAAGGCTGTATTTCTTGTAAAGTGTATCAAAACGAATATGGAAGCTGGGCAAATAAGATGCCAAAAACCAACCACTTTCATGTGGTATTAGACAGAAAGGAGGAAAAGAGTTAATATGGTTCATGGGGACCACATTTACAAACGTTTGTAAATCATTTCGCATAATTCACACACATTTGTACGTGACTACTGAGGACCATTTAAAAAAAAAAAAAAAGTATTTCTTGTAAAGTGTATCAAAACGAATATGGAAGCTGGACAAATAAGATGCCAAAAACCAACCACTTTCATGTGGTATTAGACAGAAAGGAGGAAAAGAGTTAATATGGTTCATGGGGACCACATTTACAAACGTTTGTAAATGATTTCGCATAATTCACACACATTTGTACGTGACTATTGAGGACCATTTAAAAAAACAAACAAAGTTGAAATGAAATATGACATAATGGTCAGAATGCAGCACTACAGCTGTCCTCTTATAGGAAGTTTCACCACTTAAATGTTCAAGCAAATCCTGCATATTCTGTGACATGACTGAAATCTGCTATTTAGCAGTCATGAAGTTGTCTGCAACTCCAACTAGCATGTATAGAAGGATGGAAAATTCTGAATGTGAATCATACTTTAAGGTAATAATGTAAAAATGTAATAAAAATCACCTAGGCATCTTCAGAATGGATCTGACTATCATTTAAAAAGGGTTCCCTTTAGGGCATACTTGCCAAACCTCCCGGATTTTCCGGGAGACTCCCGAAATTCAGTGCCTCTCCCGAAAACCTCCCGGGACAAATTTTCTCCCGAAAAACTCCCGAAATTCAGGCGGACCTGAGTGACGTGTTGACAACACACAACAACAGTGTCTACCGTAAAGCAGTTCGTCTGCCGTAAACAGCAATGTTGTGACACTTTTAAACAGGACAATACTGCCATCTACTGTACATGCATATGTGACCCACCCATAATGTGTCACATTTTTGTGTTGATTTATTTATTTTATTTTATGGTTTGAATTCGTTTTTGGAGCTGTCATTACACATTTATCAGTATTCACATTGGTCAGTAGGGGGCAGTAGGGCGTTTCTTCCCAATTGAATGCTATCACCTGCAGACCGGAAGTGTCTTGTCATTCTGATGAGCGCGACCAGTCTGTGAACAATTGAAACGTCCTGTGTGCTTTTTCCTCCTGTATAACAGGTTAGTTTTGGTGAATCAACTCACTGAATAATATCCATGTGATCTTTATAAGTTTAAG
>NC_084567.2:41730000-41742500 GCF_033978685.3 Nerophis lumbriciformis
TTGACACTACTTCCACATTTACCCATTCACACACACATTCACACACTGATGGAGGGAGCTGCCATGCAAGGCGCTAACCAGCACCCATCAGGAGCAAGGGTGAAGTGTCTTGCTCAGGACACAACGGACATGTATATATATATATATATATACTTGCAGTGTGTATAGTGTACATATTACATATTGTTATGAAGGTGTCTGTTACTACATTATATATATACTTGCAGTGTGTATATTGTACATATTACATATTGTTATGAAGGTGTCTGTTACTACATTATATATATAATTGCAGTGTGTATATTGTACATATTATATATTGTTATGAAGGTGTCTGTTACTACATTATATATATACTTGCAGTGTGTATATTGTACATATTACATATTGTTAGGAAAGTGTCTGTTACTACATTATATATATACTTGCAGTGTGTATATTGTACATATTACACATTGTTTTGAAGGTGTCTGTTACCTACCATCCATCCATTTTCTACCGCTTGTCCCTCTTAAAACAAAACAAACAAACAAAAAATAGATGTGTTTGTCTTACATAATGATTGTGAACATCCAAATAAAGTGCAGTTCCCCTTTAATATTTAGCAAAAAAGAGCCCCAATGACCAACTAATAAAACCAATCATTTTGGGTGGAATGAAAAGAGGAAATAATTCCTCCCCGCCTCCAATTAATGAGTGTGGTGGAGCAACGGCGCGTCAGGAGATGGCGGCGTGAAGCAGCCAGGTGTGAAATGGGGAGCGCTAACGAGAGCGAGAGCCACTCTTACAAAATAAACTTCCTGCCTGCAGCGAAAGCTCCTCTGAGTGGCGAGGGTGAAAAACACGATGCATAGATAATGAGACGGCGGTTATGGCGTTGACACGGATTTAACACGCCAGTGACGAGAGGAGAGCTCATGATCCACCGTGTGGAGGAAATGAGTCTTTAGAAGAAAAGTCTCACATTCATAAAGCGTATGCATGAAGGGGAAATAAATGAGAAAAGGCTTTAATCCGCTGTATTTATGGTGACAATGAGCCACAAAATCACAGCGGGGGATCTGCAATTATCCCCAGTCTCCCAGTGAGCCTTTTTAAATCTCAAATTATGCTAATCTGTCCAACAAATAGATGACAGCTAAGTCAACACTTGTCAGTCAAGGCTAGTGTTGGAGTTTTACCAAACAACGAGGAGGCCGCTTTAAAACAAGGCAGAGATTTCATTTTTAACAAATTATATTTAATATTTTTGGTAGGGATGATGTTTGATAAGAAATTATCGTGTTCGAGCCTATTATCGAATCCTCTTATCGAACTGATTCCTTATCGATTCTCTTATCGAATCCAGATAGTTTGTTGTATATGGAAAAAAACACAATATTTGGTTTAACAAAAGCTCACTTTTATTTTATAAAGTAGGCAAGATTTTAGGTGGCGCCCCCCCACATCGGCAGTGAAGTGTATATACTCACAAGAACCCGAATAGCTTTGTCTTTGACCTTTTTTTTTTTTACTTACAACTATACCTAATATATAAAGGGGTGGAAAAGTGACTATTACCTGCAGGGCAAACATTAGCTAACCAGAAGGCAATAACAATGTAAACAAAAAACACCTGCTTAAAAGATCTAATACAAATGTCCCTGAGGCATGTAAGGTGGGAGTACTGTAATTACCTAACGTTACATACCGTATTTTCCGCACTATAAGGCGCACCTAAAAACCACACATTTTCTCAAAAGCTGACAGTGCGCCTTATAACCCGGTGCGCTTTATTACGATTCATTTTCATAAAGTTTCGATCTCGCAACTTCGGTAAACAGCCGCCATCTTTTTTCCCGGTAGAACAGGAAGCGCTTCTTCTTCTACGCAAGCAACCGCCAAGGAAAGCACCCGCCCCCATAGAACAGGAAGCGCTTCTTCTTCTACTGTAAGCAACCACCCGCCCCCGGAAGAAGAAGAAAAAACGCGCGGATATCACCGTACGTTTCATTTCCTGTTTACATCTGTAAAGACCACAAAATGGCTCCTACTAAGCGACAAGGATCCGGTTCATAAAAAGACGCAATCTCTCCATCCGCACACGGATTACTACCGTATTTCACAGCAACTGATATTCCTGTGAACCGCACTGTGGAACGGGAGCACGTACGGTGAATATTCGCACCACAGGGAATGAGAAGTCATCCTTCACTGTGGTTCTAGCTTGCCATGCTAACTTCCACCCATGGTGATATTCAAAAGGAAGACCTTGCCAAAAGAGACCTTTCCAGCCGGCGTCATCATAAAAGCTAACTCGAAGGGATGGATGGATGAAGAAAAGATGAGCGAGTGGTTAAGGGAAGTTTACGCGAAGAGGCCGGGTGGCTTTTTTCACACAGCTCCGAAGGCGAACACACCTTCACTAAGACGGGCAGACAGCGCCGGACGACATACGCCAACATTTGCCAGTGGATCGTAAATGCCTGGGCAGATATTTCGGTCACAACTGTGGTCCGAGCTTTCCGGAAGGCAGGATTCACAGAACTACTGGACAACAACAGCGACACTGACTCCGATGACTTCGACGAGACGGAACCGGCCATTTTGGATCCCACGCTTGCGCAACTTTTCAATTCGGACACCGAAGACGAAGAATTCGAAGGATTTACGAATGAAGAATAACTTCAGAAGGTGAGCGCTATGTTTATTTTGTGTGTTGTGACATTAACGTTCGAGCAACATTATGTTGCTATTGCTCTACACCATTTTGAATTTTACTATGTTTGTGATTGCACATTTGCGTACATTTTGGGACAGAGTTGTTAGAACGCTGGTTTTCAATATATTATTAAAGTTTGACTGAACTATCTGACTGTTTTTTTGACATTCCCTTTAGCGCAGCGTAGGCGCGGCTTATAATCCGGGGCGGCTTATTGGTGGACAAAGTTATGAAATATGTAATTCATTGAAGGTGCGGCTAATAATCCGGTGCGCCTTATAGTGCGGAAAATACGGTAATTATTTTCCATAACAATTTAGCCCCCTCCACAATATTAACCCGACGTTAAAACAGAACTAGCTATTTATTGATTAGCAATTGCCGAATCATGTAACATTAGCTTAATGCTAAAAAGCCAGGTTACTATCACATTCTGTAACAGACAAATAATTTCATGTAGGCTAACGTTACCTACCTGCTACCTCTGTCTTTTCTCGTTTCTCCTCTTCTTTTCTCTTTTTTCTTCCCTGGGCACCTGACAGTTTTGGCCGTTTTGACATCTTGTGTTGATTTTTTGATGTGGTGACGTCCAAAAAGAGTCATGATACGGGAAGGGAGGGGGGGGCGTAATGTTGTAACAAATAATATTTCTATTAAATAGGCTTTACTTTGCATTTTAATTAACGTGAGATTATTTTTTTGTATTTAGAAATAATAGTAACAACTTTTTTTTTTTTTTTTTTTTTTTTTCTCCAACATTTGTGGCACTGGCATGGCGCCCCCTGATGGACGGCGCCCTTAGCATTTGCCTATACGGCCTATGCCACGGGCCGGCCCTGCTGTTACCCCCCTAAAAAAATAAAATAAATTAAAGCTGCAAGCAGCGTTGGTCGGGCCCGCGTATTTGGCAGGTGCTAGTCCTAAGTGTCCCAATACTTTTGTCCAGTTTTAGTCCCAAGTGTCCCAATACTTTTGGCAAGTTGTAGTCCTAAGTGTCCCAATACTTTTGTCAAGTTGTAGTCCCAAGTGTCCCAATACTTTTGTCCAGTTTTCGGCCTAAGTGTCCCAATACTTTTGTCCAGTGGTAGTTATAAGTGTCCCAATACTTTTGTCTACTTTTAGTCCGAAGTGTCCCAATACTTTTGTCTAGTGTACCTACCTTGTCTGCATTGTGTGGGCACGCTGGTGCTTCCTGCTTTTTGCAGCAGCATCAGCACAGCGGTTCTTTGAAGGCTCATAAAATCAAAACCGGAGCAGTTAGAAAAATTATTTCGAAAGCTTTTATTTGGAAGGGTTCAATCTCTCTCCTGTGTTAGTTTGAAGCTGAAACGACAAACGCGCTCAGAGGAGATAATGTTTGAAGAGAAGTGACCGGTTTATAAAAAAAAATGTGTTTTGAAGGGGAAATTGCAAACTTCCTGTTGATTTTTGCTGGGAGTTGTCAATCTATGAAATGTAGGTCTAAGTGAGACCTACATAGAGGTTTTTGTTTCATGTCTCTCCGACCTTCCCAGTGGGAGTTACAGGCAGTTTTGTCATTATTTTCTTCCGAGGAGCAGTTTTTTGTGCGTTTTATTCAAAAATTGCGCTAGAGATTTTGAGATTTGGGGTTAGGTTTTTTTTATTAGATCGCAATTTTTGCCAGTCCTGATGTGTGTATTCAGTTTGGTGAGTTTTGGAGCATGTTAAGAGGGTGAAAATACAGCTCAAAGAGACAAAATTGACTGTTTTTAGTACTTTTTTGTCTTGAAGGGGGAATTTCCAACTTCCTGTTGATTTTTGCCCGAGGATATACAATTATGAAAACTAGGTCTAAGTCACACCTACATAAAGGTTTTTGTTTCATGTCTCTCCGACCTTCCTAGTGGGAGTTACAGGCAGTCTAGTTTTTTTCTCCTAGGGGGCGCTAGAGCGCAATTTTGAGTTTTTGAGGTTTGGTTTTTTGATAAAAAGTTTTGACATATATTACTGATGTGTGTGTAAGGGGGTCAAATTACAGCGTAAAGTTGCGGAAGAATAATAATAATAAAACCTTACAAATTCAATAGGTCCTTATGTCCCATTGCATAAGGACTCCCTTTGGGAGTCCTTATACAATGGGCCATGCGGGCCCTAATAAATATTGACTGTTGTTACCCAAGTATATTAAGTGGGATTTTTCAGAAAAACAAATATATATAGTAACACAAAAACAACCTGTCTCTGTGATCACTATAGGTGTATAAATAATAATATAGTGTAAAATAAAATCAGTCCCTTGGGCACAAAACTGAAAATAATACAGCTCTCCAAAAAGTGCACTTCTACTGCTATTGGAACATACCAACTACACACACTATGGCACTAAGAACACCATAGTCATCAATCAACAATTCTTCTTCCAAAAAATTAGCATGTCTGCTTTTTAGACTGAGCTATGTCATTTCCTGTGATGTCCCAAAGGGCATTTCCTGTGAGACGGGATTCGTTCCCAGGGATTCGAATAAAGAACCAACTCTTTTTCTTTACTATAGTGGCCTCGATAACGGGAACCGATTCTCAAAAAGGGATTCGAGTCCATGGAATGGGTTCTTTTCTTATCAAACGGTTCTTTTCTTATCGAACAACCGGGAGAACCGGTTTTGAACATCATCCCTAATTATTGGCCACTGCAACATTACGCAGACAGTCGTCAGTAACTAGAAGAGGCAATTCCTGGAGGAATTTCATGTGAATGCGCCAATGCTGAAGTTGAACTGAAATGCTGACAGAATGTAGTGTTAACGTAAGAATAGTTTGAATGTGGGAATGGTTTGAATGTTGAAGAGTCGGAATTTCCCGGGAAAACCGGACTTTGGTTTGAATGGATGAGTTGATGGGTTAATGTTGGAATGGTTTGAAAAGGTTGAAAAATGTGGGAATAGTGCAACTTGGAAAAATGTCCCGTTAACTTAAATGGGAAATTCCTGGAAATTTAGGAATTTTGGGAAAAGTGGGATTTAAAAAAATAAAATAAAAACAGGAATGTCCTGAATGAGCTGTATTGGTTGGTGTTGAAATTGTTTAAAGACATGTTGAAGTAGTAAATGGTATTACGAATTTCGGGAAAATTGGGATTTTTTTTGGAAAATGGGAAAAAACAACAACCTTGAATGTCCTGAATGAGTTGAAATGGTTGGTGTTGGAATTTTTCAAATCGGTGGAGAAATGTTGAAGTAGTAACATGTTGAGTTTAGAAATGGTATTGCGGAATTTCTGGAATTTCGGGAAAACTGGGAATTTTTCCAGTTCAAAAAACAACTTTGTTAAATTTCCTGATTAAGAGGAATGTTTTGACGGTGGTAATGGTTGAAATGCGTTGAAAAATGTGGAAGGTGTAGTCGCCAGAAAAAGAGGTGGAAATAGGGCTTTGGAAAACCAGGAATTCTGGAAAATCCTGGAATTTTTTTTTTTAATTGAAAAAAGGGTAGATTGAATTTCCAGAATGGCGAAATGTGTTGAAGGTGGAATGGTTTGAAAAAGGTTGAAAAATGTGGGAATTGTGCAACTTGGAAAACATGTACCGTTAATTTCAATGGGAAATTCCTGGAAATTTGGAAATTTTGGGAAAAGTGGGATTTTTGAAAAAATTATTAGAAGCATGAATGTCCTGAATGAGCTGTATTGGTTGGTGTTGGAATTGTTTAAATCGGTCAAGATATGTTGAAATAGTAATTGGTATTAGGGAATTTCGGGAAAATCTGGATTTTTTTTGAAAATGGTAAAAAAAAAACTTGAATGAGTTGAAATGGTTGGTGTTGGAATTTTTCACATCGGTGGAGAATTGTTGAAGTGTTGAGTTGAGTAATGGTATTACAGTATTCCTGGAATTTCGGGAAAACTGGGAATTTTTCCAGTTCAAAAAACAACTTTGTTAATTGTCCTGATTAAGAGGAATGTTTTGAAGGTGGTAACGGTTGAAATGCGTTGACAAATGTGGAAGGAGTAGTCGCCAGAAAAAGAGGTGGAAATAGGGCTTTGGAAAACCAGGAATTCTGGAAAATCCTGGAATTTTTTTTTTAATTGAAAAAAGGGTAGATTGAATTTCCAGAATGGCGAAATGTGTTGAAGGTGGAATGGTTTGAAAAGGTTGAAAAATGTGGGAATAGTGCAACTTGGAAAAATGTCCCGTTAACTTAAATGGGAAATTCCTGGAAATTTTGGAATTTTGGGAAAAGTGGGATTTTTAAAAAAAACATTAAAAACAGGAATGTCCTGAGCTGTATTGGTTGGTGTTGGAATTGTTTAAAGATATGTTGAAGTAGTAAATGGTATTACGGAATTTCGGGAAGATTGGGATTTTTTTTGGAAAATGGTAAAAAACAAACTTGAATGTTCTGAATGAGTTGAAATGGTTGGTGTTGGGAATTTTTCAAATCGGTGGAGAAATGTTGAAGTAGTAACATGATGAGTTTAGAAATGGTATTGCGCAATTCCTGAAATTTCGGGAAAACTGGGAATCAACTTTGTTAATTGTCCTGATTAAGAGGAATGTTTTGACGGTGGTAATGGTTGAAATGCATTGAAAAATGTGGAAGGAGTAGTCGCCAGAAAAAGAGGTGGAAATAGGGCTTTGGAAAACCAGGAATTCTGGAAAATCCTGGAATTTTTTTTTTTTATTAAAAAAAGGGTAGATTGAATTTCCAGAATGGCGAAATGTGTTGAAGGTGGAATGGTTTGAAAAGGTTGAAAAATGTGGGAATAGTGCAACTTGGAAAAATGTCCCGTTAACTTAAATGGGAAATTCCTGGAAATGTAGGAATTTTGGGAAAAGTGGGATTTTTAAAAAAAATATTAAAAACAGGAATGTCCTGAGCTGTATTGGTTGGTGTTGGAATTGTTTAAAGATATGTTGAAGTAGTAAATGGTATTACGGAATTTCGGGAAAATTGGGATTTTTTTTGGAAAATGTTAAAAAAAAAACTTGAATGTTCTGAATGAGTCGAAATGGTTGGTGTTGGAATTTTTCAAATTGGTGGAGAAATGTTGAAATAGTAACATGTTGAGTTTAGAAATGGTATTGCGGAATTCCTGGAATTTCGGGAAAACTGGGAATCAACTTTGTTAATTGTCCTGATTAAGAGGAAGGTTTTGACGGTGGTAACAGTTGAAATGCGTTGAAAAATGTGGAAGGAGTAGTCGCCAGAAAAAGAGGTGGAAATAGGGCTTTGGAAAACCAGGAATTCTGGAAAATCCTGGAATTTTTTTCATTACTTGGAAAAAGAGTAGTATGAATTTCCAGAATGGTGAAATATGTTGAAGGTGGAATGGTTTGAAAAGGTTGAAAATGTGGGAGTTGTGCAACTTGGAAAAAAATGTCCCGTTAATTTCAATGAGAAATTCCTGGAAATTTGGAAATTTTGGGAAAAGTGGGATTTTTGAAAAAATGATTAGAAGCATGAATGTCCTGAATGAGCTGTATTGGTTGGTGTTGGAATTGTTTAAATCGGTCAAGATATGTTGAAATAGTAATTGGTATTAGGGAATTTCGGGAAAATCTGGATTTTTTTTTGAAAATGGTAAAAAAAAAAACTTGAATGAGTTGAAATGGTTGGTGTTGGGATTTTTCAAACTGGTGGAGAAATGTTGAAGTAGTAACATGTTGCGTTGAGAAAAGGTATTACGGAATTCCTGGAATTTTGGGAAAACTGGGAATTTAAAAAGTAGTTTGAATTTCCAGAATGGCGAAATGTGTTGAAGATAGAATGATTTGAAAAGGTTGAAAAATGTGGGCATTGTGCAACTTGGAAAACATGTACCGTTAATTTCAATGGGAAATTCCTGGAAATTTGGTAATTTTGGGGATTTTTAAATTTTTTTTTTGAAAATGGTAAAAAAAAAAATGTTTGTGTTCTGAATGAGTTGAAATGGTTGGTGTTGAGATTTTTCAAACTGGTGGAGAAATGTTGAAGTAGTAACATGTTGCGTTGAGAAATGGTATTACGGAATTCCTGGAATTTCGGGAAAACTGGGAATTTAAAAAGTAGTTTGAATTTCCAGAATGGTGAAATGTGTTGAAGGTGGAATGGTTTGAAAAGGTTGAAAAATGTGGGCATTGTGCAACTTGGAAAAATGTCCCGTTAATGTCAATGGGAAATTCCTGGAAATTTGGGAATTTTGGGAATTTAAATTTTTTTTTTTTTAAATGGTAAAAAACAAACACTTTTATGTTCTGAATGAGTTGAAATGGTTGGTGTTGAGATTTTTCAAACTGGTGGAGAAATGTTGAAGTTGTAACATGTTGCGTTGAGAAAAGGTATTACGGAATTCCTGGAATTTCGGGAAAACTGGGAATTTTTCCAGTTCAAAAAACAACTTTGTTAATTGTCCTGATTAAGACGAATGTTTTGACGGTGGTAATGGTTTAAATGCGTTGAAAAATGTGGAAGGAGTAGTCGCCAGGAAAAGAGGTGGAAATAGGGCTTTGGAAAACCAGGAATTCTGGAAAATCCTGGAATTTTTTTAAATTGAAAAAAGGGTAGTTTGAATTTCCAGAATGGCGAAATGTGTTGAAGGTGGAATGGTTTGAAAAGGTTGAAAAATGTGGGAATAGTGCAACTTGGAAAAATGTCCCGTTAATTTCAATGGGAAATTCCTGGAAATTTGGGAATTTTGGGAATTTTTTTTGAAAATGGTAAGAAAAAAAAATATTTTATGTTCTGAATGAGTTGAAATGGTTGGTGTTGAGATTTTTCAAACTGGTGGAGAAATGTTGAAGTAGTAACATGTTCCATTGAGAAATGGTATTACGGAATTCCTGGAATTTCGGGGAAACTGGGAATTTAAAAAGTAGTTTGAATTTCCAGAATGGTGAAATGTCTTGAAGGTGGAATGGTTTGAAACGGTTGAAAAATGTGGGCATTGTGCAACTTGGAAAAATGTCCCGTTAATTTCAATGGGAAATTCCTGGAAATTTGGGAATTTTGGGATTTTTTAAAATTTTTTTTTGAAAATGGTAAAAAAAATATGTTTGTGTTCTGAATGAGTTGAAATGGTTGGTGTTGAGATTTTTCAAACTGGTGGAGAAATGTTGAAGTAGTAACATGTTGCGTTGAGAAATGGTATTACGGAATTCCTGGAATTTCGGGGAAACTGGGAATTTAAAAAGTAGTTTGAATTTCCAGAATGGTGAAATGTGTTGAAGGTGGAATGGTTTGAAACGGTTGAAACATATGGGCATTGTGCAACTTGGAAAAACGTCCCGTTAATTTCAATGGGAAATTCCTGGAAATTTGGGAATTTTGGGATTTTTTTTGTTTTGTTTTGAAAATGGTAAAAAAAACAATGTTTGTGTTATGAATGAGTTGAAATTGTTGGTGTTGAGATTTTTCAAACTGGTGGAGAAATGTTGAAGTAGTAACATGTTGCGTTGAGAAATGGTATTACGGAATTCCTGGAATTTCGGGGAAACTGGGAATTTAAAAAGTAGTTTGAATTTCCAGAATGGTGAAATGTGTTGAAGGTGGAATGGTTTGAAAAGGTTGAAAAATGTGGGCATTGTGCAACTTGGAAAACATGTACCGTTAATTTCAATGGGAAATTCCTGGAAATTTGGGAATTTTGGGAATTTTTTTTTTTTTTTTTTTTTTTTTTTAAATGCTAAAAAAATACCTTGAATGTTCTGAATGAGTTGGTGTTGAGATTTTTCAAACTGGTGGAGAAATGTTGACGTAGTAACATGTTGCGTTGACAAATGGTATTACGGAATTCCTGGAATTACGGGAAAACTGGGAATATAAAAAGGAGTTTGAATTTCCAGAATGGTGAAATGTCTTGAAGGTGGAATGGTTTGAAAAGGTTGAAAAATGTGGGCATTGTGCAACTTGGAAAAATGTCCCGTTAATTTCAATGGGAAATTCCTGGAAATTTGGGAATTTTGGGAATTTTTTAATTTTTTTTTTTGAAAATGGTAAAAAAACAAACACTTTTATGTTCTGAATGAGTTGAAATGGTTGGTGTTGAGATTTTTCAAACTGGTGGAGAAATGTTGAAGTAGTAACATGTTGCGTTGAGAAATGGTATTACGGAATTCCTGGAATTTCGGGAAAACTGGGAATTTAAAAAGTAGTTTGAATTTCCAGAATGGTGAAATGTGTTGAAGGTGGAATGGTTTGAAAAGGTTGAAAAATGTGGGCATTGTGCAACTTGGAAAAATGTCCCGTTAATTTCAATGGGAAATTCCTGGAAATTTGGGAAATTTGGGAATTTTTTAATTTTTTTTTTGAAAATGGTAAAAAAAAAAACACTTTTATGTTCTGAATGAGTTGAAATGGTTGGTGTTGAGATTTTTCAAACTGGTGGAGAAATGTTGAAGTAGTAACATGTTGCGTTGAGAAATGGTATTACGGAATTCCTGGAATTTCGGGAAAACTGGGCATTTAAAAAGTAGTTTGAATTTCCAGAATGTTGAAATGTGTTGAAGGTGGAATGGTTTGAAAAGGTTGAAAAATGTGGGAATTGTGCAACTTGGAGAAAATGTACCGTTAATTTCAATGGGAAATTCCTGGAAATTTGGGAATTTTGGGATTTTTTTTTTTGAAAATGGTAAAAAAAAAAACACTTTTATGTTCTGAATGAGTTGAAATGGTTGGTGTTGAGATTTTTCAAACTGGTGGAGAAATGTTGAAGTAGTAACATGTTGCGTTGAGAAATGGTACTACGGAATTCCTGGAATTACGGGAAAACTGGGAATATAAAAAGGAGTTTGAATTTCCAGAATGGTGAAATGTGTTGAAGGTGGAATGGTTTTAAAAGGTTGAAACATGTGGGCATTGTGCAACTTGGAAAAATGTCCCGTTAATTTCAATGGGAAATTCCTGGAAATTTGGTAATTTTGGGATTTTTTAATTTTTTTTTTGAAAATGGTAAAAAAAAAATGTTTGCGTTCTGAATGAGTTGAAATGGTTGGTGTTGAGATTTTTCAAACTGGTGGAGAAATGTTGAAGTAGTAACATGTTGCGTTGAGAAATGGTATTACGGAATTCCTGGAATTTCGGTAAAACTGGGAATTTAAAAAGTAGTTTTAATTTCCAGAATGGTGAAATGTGTTGACGGTGGAATGGTTTGAAAAGGTTGAAAAGTGTGTGCATTGTGCAACTTGGAAAAATGTCCCGTTAATGTCAATGTGAAATTCCTGGAAATTTGGGAATTTTGGGAATTCTTTAATTTTTTTTTTGAAAATGGTAAAAAAACAAACACTTTTATGTTCTGAATGAGTTGAAATGGTTGGTGTTGAGATTTTTCAAACTGGTGGAGAAATGTTGACGTAGTAACATGTTGCGTTGACAAATGGTATTACGGAATTCCTGGAATTTTGGGAAAACTGGGAATTTAAAAAGTAGTTTGAATCTCCAGAATGGTGAAATGTGTTGAAGGTGGAATGGTTTGAAAAGGTTGAAACATGTGGGCATTGTGCAACTTGGAAAAATGTCCCGTTAATTTCAATGGGAAATTCCTGGGAATTTGGGAATTTTGGGAAAAGTGGGAATTTTGGGAAAAGTGGGAATTTTTCCGGGGGGGGGGGGGGGCGGGTTACACCCTGGACAAGTCGCCACCTCATCGCAGGGCCAACATACGTAGATAGACAGAACCGGTACTTTTCAAACAGGGTATAGTACCGTGTTTGTTCATTAGTACTGCAATACTACACTAGTACTGGTATACTGTGCAGCCCTATTACCAAGTGACATTTCCCTGAGCAGGCAGCAACATTTAGTATCAGTGCTCCTCGCTTGTCTATTTATTTGCAGGTAGCAAAGTATCTGACAAGAAATAGGAGACT
>NC_084567.2:41747500-41807500 GCF_033978685.3 Nerophis lumbriciformis
GATAGCCAGACAGATAAAACAAAAAGAATAAAGATGTGAGAAGCATCAGCTGGGAGGAGAAGAAGCATGACGAGAATCCTGATGACTTCTTCTTCTTCTTTCCCATGCAGGAACACCAGTGCTCACACAAAGTGCCTAATGTGTGTGTGTGTGTGTGTGTGTGTGTGTGTGTGTGTGTGTGTGTGTGTGTGTGTGTGTGTGTGTGTGTGTGTGTGTGTGTGTGTGTGCGTTCTTGTATTTCTACCCTTTCTTGAGACATGAAGAAGGAAAAGTATCTTCCATATGAGGAGGTGTGAACAAGTGATGACGTAAATCATGGTCCCAATATGGAAAATATAATAGAGAATGCCTCATTTGCACCCCTGCTGGTGACATCTATCAAAATTAAGGTGGTCTCAAAAAGGAAGGATTTTTCAAATTGACTGTGTGTCGCTTTTAAAAGTGCTCCCCCTCTGGCCAACATATGAAACAACAAGTGTGTGTAAGAAATTAAAGTGCTCCCCCTCTGGCCAACATATGTAATAACAAATGTGTGTAAGAAATTGAAATGCACCCCCTATGGCCAAAATTAATTGAAAAAATAAAATAAATATGTATATAGAGACATGCTGTAATAGCTTGAAGTAAATAATGAAGATTAAAAACCAATTACAGACAAAAAAAATAAAAAGAATAATAAAATTAACCAAAAAACAGTCTTATTCTCACAATGTGTCGACTTTTTTTCTCATAAAATTGGGAACTATTTCTCATATTCTTTCTGTTTGTGTAGTATTACAATATTTACTCGTAAAATTATTACTTTTTTTATGTAAAATTATTACTTTTTAATACGAAATGGTGACATGTGTCATATAAAATTTGGACTTTTTTTTTTACAATATCGCTAATTTAAAAAAAATAAAATAAAATTAAGTAAAATGATGACTTTTGTCATCATTTTGCCAAGTGAAATTCCAAATATTACTATAATATTGCCAAAATGTTAAAGTTTTCTTATAAAACTTCTTATTTTGTCGAGTAAAATTAAGACTCTTTTCATAAAATTGCCAAAAGTTTCAGCGTTTCTTGTAGAATTGTGACTGTTATTGAGTAAAATTCCAACTTTTATCATAATATTGCACCAATGATCAGTTTTTCTTGTAACATTTTGACTTGCGTTGAGTAAAATTACCGTATTTTCCGCACTATAAGGCGCACCTAAAAACCACAAATTTACTCAAAAGCTGACAGTGCGGCTTTTAACCCGGTGCGCTTTATATATGGATTAATATTACGATTCATTTTCATAAAGTTTCGATCTCGCAACTTCGGTAAACAGCCGCCATCTTTTTTCCCGGTAGAACAGGAAGCGCTTCTTCTTCTACGCAAGCAACCGCCAAGGTAAGCACCCGCCCCCATAGAACAGGAAGCGCTTCTTCTTCTACTGTAAGCAACCACCCGCCCGCGTAGAAGAAGAAAAAGCGCGCGGATATTACCGTACGTTTCATTTCCTTTGTGTGTTTACATCTGTAAAGACCACAAAATGGCTCCTACTAAGCGACAAGGATCCGGTTCATGAAAAGACGCAATCTCTCCATCCGCACACGGATTACTATTTCACAGCAACTGATATTCCTGTGAACCGCACCGTGGATACAACGGGAGCACGTACGGTGAATATTCGCACCACAGGGAATGAGAAGTCATCCTTCACTGTGTTTCTAGCTTGCCATGCTAATGGCCAGAAACTTCCACCCATGGTGACATTCAAAAGGAAGACCTTGCCAAAAGAGACCTTTCCAGCCGGCGTCATCATAAAAGCTAACTCGAAGGGATGGATGAAGAAAAGATGAGCGAGTGGTTAAGGTAAGTTTAAGTTTACGCGAAGAGGCCGGGTGGCTTTTTTCACGCAGCTCTGTCCATGTTGATATACGTATGTTTGTGATTGCACATTTGCGTACATTTTGGGAGTGAACAGAGTTGTTAGAACGCTGGTTTTTAATATATTATTAAAGTTTGACTGACCTATCTGACTGTTTTTTTGACATTCCCTTTAGCGCAGTTAGATGCGGCTTACAACACCGGGCGGCTTATAGGTGGACAAAGTTTTGAAATATGCCGTTCATTGAAGGCGCGGCTTTTAACGCAGGGCGCCTTATGGTGCGGAAAATACGGTAATTTTTCTTATAAAACGTCTTATTTTGTCCCGTAAAATTACGACTCTTTTCATAAAATCGCCAAAAGTTTCAGCTCTTCTTGTGAAATTGTGACTGTTATTGAGTAAAATTCCAGCTTTTATCATAATATTGCACAAATGATCAGTTTTTCTTGTAAAATTTTGACTTGCGTTGAGTAAAATTACCGTATTTTCCGCACTATAAGGCGCACCTAAAAACCACAAATTTTCTCAAAAGCTGACAGTGCGCCTTATAACCCGGTGCGCTTTATATATGGATAAATATTAAGATTCATTTTCATAAAGTTTCGGTCTCGCAACTTCGGTAAACAGCTGCCATCTTTTTTCCCGGTAGAACAGGAAGCGCTTCTTCTTCTACGCAAGCAACCGCCAAGGTAAGCACCCGCCCCCATAGAACAGGAAGCGCTTCTTCTTCTACTGTAAGCAACCACCCGCCCGCGTAGAAGAAGAAAAAGGGCGCGGATATTACCGTACGTTTCATTTCCTTTGTGTGTTTACATCTGTAAAGACCACAAAATGGCTCCTACTAAGCGACCGGGATCCGGTTCATGAAAAGACGCAATCTCTCCATCCGCACACGGATTACTATTTCACAGCAACTGATATTCCTGTGAACCGCACCGTGGATACAACGGGAGCACGTACGGTGAATATTCGCACCACAGGGAATGAGAAGTCATCCTTCACTGTGGTTCTAGCTTGCCATGCTAATGGCCAGAAACTTCCACCCATGGTGACATTCAAAAGGAAGACCTTGCCAAAAGAGACCTTTCCAGCCGGCGTCATCATAAAAGCTAACTCGAAGGGATGGATGAAGAAAAGATGAGCGAGTGGTTAAGGTAAGTTTAAGTTTACGCGAAGAGGCCGGGTGGCTTTTTTCACGCAGCTCTGTCCATGTTGATATACGTATGTTTGTGATTGCACATTTGCGTACATTTTGGGAGTGAACAGAGTTGTTAGAACGCTGGTTTTTAATATATTATTAAAGTTTGACTGACCTTTCTGACTGTTTTTTTGACATTCCTTTAGCGCAGTTAGATGCGGCTTACAACACCGGGCGGCTTATAGGTGGACAAAGTTTTGAAATATGCCGTTCATTGAAGGCGCGGCTTTTAACCCAGGGCGCCTTATGGTGCGGAAAATACGGTAATTTTTAATTAATTTAATTTTCGGGCTCCAGTACTATGGAATGCCCTCCCGGTAACAATTAGAGATGCTACCTCAGTAGAAGCATTTAAGTCCCATCTTAAAACTCATTTGTATACTCTAGCCTTTAAATAGCCCCCCTGTTAGACCAGTTGATCTGCCGTTTCTTTTCTTTTCTCCTCTGCTCCCCTTTTCCTTGAGGGGGGGGGGGGCACAGGTCCGGTGGCCATGGATGAAGTGCTGGCTGTCCAGAGTCGGGACCCGGGGTGGACCGCTCGCCTGTGCATCGGCTGGGAACATCTCTGCGCTGCTGACCCGTCTCCGCTCGGGATGGTGTCCTGCTGGCCCCACTATGGACTGGACTCTTACTATTATGTTGGATCCACTATGGACTGGACTCTCACAATATTATGTCAGACCCACTCGACATCCATTGCTTTCGGTCTCCCCTAGAGGGGGGGGGGGGGTTACCCACATATGCGGTCCTCTCCAAGGTTTCTCATAGTCATTCACATCGACGTCCCACTGGGGTGAGTTTTTCCTTGCCCGTATGTGGGCTTTGTACCGAGGATGTCGTTGTGGCTTGTGCAGCCCTTTGAGACACTTGTGATTTAGGGCTATATAAATAAAGATTGATTGATTGATTGATAATTTTTCTTATAAAACGTCTTATTTTGTCCAGTAAAAATTACGACTCTTTTCGTAAAATTGCCAAAAGTTTCAGCTCTTCTTGTGAAATTGTGACTGTTATTGAGTAAAATTCCAGCTTTTATCATAATATTGCACAAATGATCAGTTTTTCTCGTAAAATTTTGACTTGCGTTGAGTAAAATGACGACTTCTATTATAACTCTGCCAACATTCTAAGTTTTTCTTGTGAAATTGTGACCTTTTTCTTGTTGAAATTGCAACTCATTTTTCACAACAAGCTTTTTTATATTTACATAGTATGTATATATTATTAATGTTGTAAATACACTTCTTTATATATCTAGAAAGGCTGGTCCTAAAGAGGTAGGCCTTCTTCGGAGGTCTCAAGAAGGTAAGAAATACAAGAATATGTGTGTGTGTGTGTGTGTGTTTGTGTGTGTGTGTGTGTGTGTGTGTGTGTGCACATCATATGGAGGCCATGTCCATGTGTTTGTGTGTGTGGGAGTGCTAGAGAAGGTCTGTCTCTGCTCTTCAGAATGTGTCTGCTGTGTCTCCAACATGTCATGTTACATGGCCTTTCCTTTTAACAACACTCAGTGAAGGTTTGGGAACTGAGGAGACACATTTTTGAAGTGGAATTATTTCCCATTCTTGATATATATATATATATATCTACATTTATATATATTTCTCCATATACATATATATATATATATATATATATATATATATATATATATATATATACATACATATATATATGTATGTATATATATGTGTATATATATATATATATATATATATATATATATATATATATCTAGAGGGGGGGGGGGTTACCCACATATGCGGTCCTCTCCAAGGTTTCTCATAGTCATTCACATCGACGTTCCACTGGGGTGAGTTTTTCCTTGCCCTTATGTGGGCTTTGTACCGAGGATGTCGTTGTGGCTTGTGCAGCCCTTTGAGACACTTGTGATTTAGGGCTATATAAATAAACATTGATTGATTGATTGATGCAGGATGGATGGAGCTCCATTCAAACCTGCAGCGTGAAATGCTGACGGTGACCAACAGGGGGCGCCATCACACTGTAAAACAGGTAGCTGCAGGCCAGCTACTTTTCAATGGATCTACCTCATTCATATATATATCATTTATATTGATTTATTTATGAAAGAGAGGTTTTTGTTAACAAGTTAAAGGTGTTTAATGATAATACAATCATGTTTAACACCCCTTTCTTTCATGAAGACAAGAATATAAGTTGATTGTGATGACTTGCATTGATTGGAATCAGACAGTAGTGATGATAACGTCCACATTTTCAAATGGAGGAGAAAAAAAAAAGTCCTCCTTTCTGTCCAATACCACATGAAAGTGCTTGCTTTTTTGCCATCTTATTTGTCCAGCTTCCATACTCCTTTTTATGCACTTTACAAGAAATACATTGGCGGTAGTGATGGGTCCGGCAACACCGATGCATCGGCGCATGCGTCGAGCTCATAGAGCAAAACCCTGTGTCGGTTTTAGAAAGTCACGTGACCGATCATGAGCTGTTTTGGTCACGTGACCGATACGCCAACTGTGTCGCACTGACGCCTCCTCTGTGCCCTGTGAGCGGCTCTTTTCTACAGCCGGAGAAATAATAACTAAAAAGAGAAATCGTCTAAAATGTAATACGTCGGAAAAACATTTTTTTTTTTTTTTTTTTAATAAAAATGTGTAAAAAAATACAATTAAAAAAATTCCCAGTCCACAATCATCCACAACACGTTCTCTTAGATTTCCATGTTATGATACATGTTCACATTATTTATTGACTGTATCTAAAAAAGATAAAAGTATATTTTTATTTAAATGAAGATATGAAATAATCCTAAATGAAATACAATGACTTGGTTTATATTATTGTATATACTAGGGCAGGGGTCACCAACGCGGTGCCCGCGGTCACCAGGTAGCCCGTAAGGACCAGTTCACACCTGTTCTAAAAATAGCTCAAAAGAGCAGCACTTACCAGTGAGCTGCCTCTATTTTTTAAATGTCATTTATTTACTAGCAAGCTGGTCTCGCTTTGCTCGACATTTTTAAATTCTAAAAGAGACAAAACTCAAATAGAATTTGAAAATCCAAGAAAATATTTTAAAGACTTGGTCTTCACTTGGAATAAGCGGTAGAAAATGGATGGATGGATGGGTCTTCACTTGTTTAAATAAATGCATTTATTTTTTTACTTTGCTTCTTATTACTTTTAGAAATACAATTTTAGAGAAAAAATACAACCTTAAAAATGATTTTAGGATTTTGAAACAAATATACCTTTTTACCTTTTAAATTTCTTCCTCTTCTTTCCTGACAATTTAAATCAATGTTCAATTTTTTTTATTATTGTAAAGAATAATAAATATTTTAGCTTCTGTTTTTTCGACGAAGAATATTTGTGAAATATTTCTTCAAACTTACTATGATTAAAATTAAAAAAAAATATTCTGGTAAATCTAGAAAATCTGTAGAATCAAATTTAAATCTTATTTCAAAGTATTTTGAATTTTTTTTGTTTTTTTTTTTGTTCTGGAAAATCTAGAAGAAATACTGATTTTTGTCTTTGTTAGAAATATAGCTTGGTCCAATTTGTTAAATATTCTAACAAAGTGCAGATTGGATTTGAACCAATTTAAAACATGTCATCAAAATTCTAAAATGTATCTTAATCAGGAAAAAATGACTAATGATGTTCCATAAATTCTTTTTTTAATTTTTTTCAAAAAGATTCAAATTAGCTAGTTTTTCCTCTTCTTTTTGTCGGTTGAATTTTGAATTTTAAAGAGTCGAAATTGAAAATTTTATTTAAATTTTTTTCGTGTTTTCTCCTCTTTTAAACCGTTCAATTAAGTGTTTTTTTCATCATTTATTCTCTACAAAAAACCTTCCGTAAAAGGGAAAAAAAAATGTACGACGGAATGACAGACAGAAATACCCATTTTTTTATATATATATACATTTATTTATTTAGGTATTCTTGTTTAACTCACACTTACGTTTAACTTACAAATGACAATATATTTATTTATTTAAGTGTGTATCAAACTGGTAGCCCTTCGCATTAATCAGTACCCAAGAAGTAGTTTTTGGTTTCAAAAAGGTTGGTGACCCCTGTACTAGGGCATCAAATCAGTGTCAGTTGAGTCGGTCCATAGGTTGCCTGTAGGGATTTTTAATGTCCAGCAGATGTCAGTATTTAGTGACACAGTATCGACACAGTATCAATACAGTTTTGCAATGTGTCGAAACGCTTCATGACGCCTCATCAACCCATCACTAATTGGCAGTAAACGCCGTAGCCTGCTAGCTTTCTGAGACTCTTATTTTGTTAGCGCAGTCAGGACGGAGCAGCGCTTTTATTGTGAAGACAGGAACTGTCTTTAGAGTTTTGACGGCAGGTACGGCGCGAGAGTCTGTTGAAATAAAAAGCGTTTCTCGCCTTTTTTCTTAATAATGAACTGGCCATACTTGCCAACCCTGCCCGGATTTTCCGGGAGACTCCCGAAATTCAGCGCCTCTCCCGAAAACCTCCCGGGGACCAATTTTCTCCCGAAAATCTCCCGAAATTCAGGCGGAGCTGGAAGCCACGCCCCCCTCCAGCTCCATGCGGACCTGAGTGACGTCAGGTGCGCGACACCACGTAAATCGTCGGCCAACCAAAAAGTAACCCCAGTACGCTATAGCCAACATTCACCAGGAGATGGCAACAGACAAACATAGATCACTCTATTACATTATTCCCCTTTTAGAAATGTATAAAAGTTACTCAAAATAAATAAACAACCCAACCAAAAAATGCAGCAGCTCAATTAAAAAACTGTACTTAAGCCACATTCATTTTTTTTTTTTTTTAGTACTGAACTCTTAACCCTCATTTGTAAAAAAAAATAGCATGCTTATTATACAAACAGTATTTGTACACCTTTAACACAGATTTTTATACTGTCTTCAGAGATTCAGTTTTTTCGGTGGTACTCGAAACCTTTCTGGGTACCTGCGAAAGGGTGTTCAGCATGGTTAGAAAAATAGTGACAGAGAATAGAACAAGGAGGGACAATTCAAGCCTTAACTCAACAATGAGTAGATGAGTGTTATGTGTGTGTATATGTGTAAATAAATGAACACTGAAATTCAAGTATTTCTGTTATATATATATATATATATATATATATATATATATATATATATATATATATATATATATATATATTAGAGATGCGCGGTTTGCGGGCACAACCGCGGAGTCCGCGGATTATCCGCGGATCGGGCGGATGAAATTTAAAAAAAAGAGATTTTATCAGCGGGTTGGGTCGGGTCGGGTCGGGCGATTGAAATAAAAAAAAAATTAGATTTTAAATAGATTCAGGCGGGTGGCAGTTAAACCAATTGGGAAATATATATACATAGTTAAATGTTGTTACCCACATACGAAAAACGAGCAGGCACCTGCAGCATATGCCACAACAGAAGAAAAAAAAAGAAAAGAGATGGACACTTTTACGGAGTGGAGAAGGGACGCCTCGCCGGGGTCCGGGACCGAGGCCCCTTCCCCCGAGAGGGCCCCACCGGGAGCCGTAGCTGACGCGATCCGCGAGAAGGGCCCGACGCACGTCCAGGGTCACCACCGCGCCCACCGCACCGACACCCCGCCTCGTCCGCCTTCGCCGCGGCCGGCGTCACGCGCAGCAGGTAAGCAGCTTACCTGCCCGCCACCCCCGTGGCCGGGGGCTCGTAACAGGGGTCAATCCGCGCGCTCCGCCCGCGTAGCTTACCTGCCCGCCACCCCTGTTGCCGGGGGCGCGTAACAGGGGTCACTCCGCGCGCAGTGCGCTCACGAAAGGGGTGGGGCTCACCCTGGTTGATATAGACAGCAGCTAGGACGGTGGCCATGGAAGTTGGAACCCGCTAAGGAGTGTGTAACAACCCACCTGCCGAATCAACTAGCCCTGGAAATGGATGGCGCTGGAGCGTCGGGCCCATATACCCGGCCGTCGCCGGCAGCGAGACGCGCTTGGAGGTGCGCTCAGCGCGGCTCCCATATGATTGCGCACTGGTGTGCGTCTGGGTCGTGACAGCGTGGCACGCGAATGTCTGTGCTGCATTGGATCAGTCTCCTTTCTTTAACAGGCAAAAGCTTTATAACCTCACTAATGCCTTGCATCGTCTATATTAGATATATAACAACGGGCGGGTGCGGGCGGATGCGGTTCTGATCAAATGTTAGTGGATTGCGGATGGTTGACGACTTTCTGATGTGGTTGCGGAAGAAATTATTGCCTATCCGCGCATCTCTAATATATATATATATATATATATATATATATATATATATATATATATATATATATATATATATATATATATACATAATAAAATAAATATATATATAGCTAGAATTCACTGAAAGTCAAGTATTTCTTATATATATGGTGAATTCTAGCTGTAAATATACTCCTCCCCTCCTAGCCCCATCCCCAACCACGCCCCCCGCCCCACCCCGACCACGCCCCCCACCCCCCACCTCCCGAAATCGGAGGTCTCAAGGTTGGCAAGTATGGAACTGGCAGCAGCCAGCGTCATCTCACGCCGTGAATGTCAATCAAGTGACGAAAGTGACGTCTCGGTGAAGATGGCTCATTTTTAGGTCTATTTTTTTAATGCCAATGAAGTGAATTAATTATCTCATATTATGTTCTACATGTGGTGAATGTTTATATTGAACTTGGAGAAAGTGAATCACCAGATTTAAGTAAATAATGGTTGAGCCCTTAATAAATTAAGTAGCCTTAGTTGGACATTGGCATGTGGACACGAGAAGAGGCAATGAATTCAGACTTCGGAATGCAAAAGTGATAGCACTATCCTGGAGGAGAGACTCCATGTTATCTTATTGTCTTGGTGAAATTTGATGATCGCTCATTTTTAGGTACATTTTTTTAATGCCTGGCTGGCGATGGACTGACACACCCTTCGCCATCCACCGCTAGCTCGCCATCCACATAATGGCCACCCCATGAACCTTTGTGACTGTGCAAAGAGGATAGCCTTTAACATTAAAAATGTTCTGTTGTCATTTTGGGTGAATATAACCTTTCATTCTATGGAAAATGAATTATATCCATAAGTAGTTTCAGCCTCTAATAGTCAAAGTGAAACTTATATCATGAATTTCCAGCAGCAAGCGAATATGCTTCAGCGATAAAATGAAATAAAGCTCAGAAAGAGGACATTTTTGAGAATCCAGACCGGCATTCATGAGAGGCAATAAAACGCAGGCTGTGAATAGGAAATTGTGTAATAGATTGAATGGGAACATTTTAGTGGCATTTTAGGAAATGATGTCCTTACTAATTTATGAGAGCTGGACGACACGGTCAATGTGAAGTGCTGGATGAGATCAATAAAGTTGAAGGTTGTCAACGGAACGCTGGCTGTTGACCACATTTTTTTGACCCTGGACTTTCTCTGAATTTCCATTTAGAAATACCGTCGCTTTTTTTATTTTTAATATACTGCGATGAAAGGTGGATAAGGTCATTATGGAACAATTCACTGCACCCGCTTGGTCTTCCAGATTATGTCCAGCTCCTAATTGGGAACACATTTAATTGGTTTGCAGAGTCCCTGCTCTGATTCTTCACTAAGTTTTCAGTCTGCATTAAAGTTAGTCTCATCTATTAAACTGAGCATGGAATTCTGACGACAAGTAGCCCCAAAACCCCCAAATCTGTGTATGTCTAAAAATAGTCAGACATGCGCACGTACAAGAAGAAGCATTTAAGTCCCATCTTAAAACTCATTTGTATACTCTAGCCTTTAAAGAGACCCCCTTTTTAGACCAGTTGATCTGCCATTTCTTTTCATTTCTGCTCTGCCTTGTGGAAGGGGAGACACACAGGTCCGGTGGCCATGGATGAAGTACTGGCTGTCCAGAGTCGGGACCTGGGGTGGACCGCTCGCCTGTGTATCAGTTGGGGACATCTCTGCGCTGCTGACCCGTCTCCGCTCGGGATGGTCTCCTGCTGGCCCCACTATGGACTGGACTCTTACTATTATGTTAGATCCACTATGGACTGGACTCTCACACTGTTATGTTGGATCCACTATGGACTGGACTCTCTCACTATTATGTTAGATCCACTATGGACTGGACTCTTACTATTATGTTAGATCCACTATGGACTGGACTCTTACTATTATGTTAGATCCACTATGGACTGGACTCTCACTATTATGTTAGATCCACTATGGACTAGACTCTCATACTATTATGTTAGATCCACTATGGACTGGACTCTCTCACTATTATGTTAGATCCACTATGGACTGGACTCTCACACTATTACGTTAGATCCACTATGAACTGGACTCTCACACTTTTATGCTAGATCCACTATGGACTGGACTCTCACTATTATGTTAGATCCACTGTGGACTGGACTCTCTCACTATTATGTTAGAACCACTATGAACTGGACTCTTACTATTATGTTAGATCCACTATGGACTGGACTCTCACTATTATGTTGGATCCACTATGGACTGGACTCTCACACTATTATGTTAGATCCACTATGGACTGGACTCTTACTATTATGTTAGATCCACTATGGACTGGACTCTCACTTTTATGTTAGATCCACTATGGACTGGACTCTCACTATTATGTTGGATCCACTATGGACTGGACTCTCACACTATTATGTTTGATCCACTATGGACTGGAATCTCACTATTATGTTAGATCAACTATGGACTGGACTCTCTCACTATTATATTAGATCCACTATGGACTGGACTCTCACACTATTATATTAGATCCACTATGGACTGGACTCTCACTATTATGTTAGATCCACTATGGACTAGACTCTCACACTATTATGTTAGATCCACTATGGACTAGAGTCTCACACTATTATGCTAGATCCACTATGGACTGGACTCTCACACTATTATGTTAGATCCACTATGGACTGGACTCTCACTATTATGTTAGATCCACTATAGACTGGACTCTCACACTATTATGCTAGATCCACTATGGACTGGACTCTTATTATTATTATGTTAGATCCACTATGGACTTGACTCTAACTATTATGTTAGATCCACTATGGACTGGACTCTCACACTATTACGTTAGATCCACTATGGACTGGACTCTCACACTATTGTGTTAGATCCACTATCGACTGGACTCTCACACTATTATGTTAGATCCACTATGAACTGGACTCTCACACTTTTATGCTAGATCCACTATGGACTGGACTCTCACACTATTATGTTAGAGCCACTATGGACTGGACTCTCACACTATTATGTTAGATCCACTATGGACTGGACTCTCACACTATTATGTTAGATCCACTATGGACTAGACTCTCACTATTATGTTAGATCCACTATGGACTGGACTCTCACACTATTATGTTAGATCCACTATGGACTGGACTCTCACACTATTATGTTAGATCCACTATGGACTGGACTCTCACACTATTATGTTAGAACCCACATCTGCGGTCTCCTCCAAGGTTTCTCTTTGTCATCCCATTGGGTTGAGTGTTTCCTTGCCCTGATGTGGGATCTGAGCCCAGGATGTCTTTGAGACACTGGTGATTTAGGACTATATAAGTAAACATTGATTGATTGATTGATTGATTGAAGGCGGGGCCTTACTGAACTCAGTAAGACAAGATGTTTGCATATCTGCCATGTTGTTGTTGTTGTTGCATGACGTGACTGGTGTCAGACTAGTGTCAGACTAGTAACAGACTAGTGTCAGACTAGTGTCAGACTAGTAACAGACTAGTGTCAGACTAGTGTCAGACTAGTAACAGACTAGTGTCAGACTAGTGTCAGACTAGTAACAGACTAGTGTCAGACTAGTGTCAGACTAGTAACAGACTAGTGTCAGACTGGTGTCAGACTAGTGTCAGACTAGTAACAGACTAGTGTCAGACTGGTGTCAGACTAGTGTCAGACTAGTAACAGACTAGTGTCAGACTGGTGTCAGACTAGTAACAGACTAGTGTCAGACTAGTAACAGACTAGTGTCAGACTGGTGTCAGACTAGTAACAGACTAGTGTCAGACTAGTAACAGACTAGTGTCAGACTAGTAACAGACTAGTGTCAGACTGGTGTCAGACTAGTAACAGACTAGTGTCAGACTAGTAACAGACTAGTGTCAGACTGGTGTCAGACTGGTGTCAGACTAGTGTCAGACTGGTGTCAGACTAGTGTCAGACTGGTGTCAGACTAGTAACAGACTAGTGTCAGACTAGTAACAGACTAGTGTCAGACTGGTGTCAGACTAGTGTCAGACTAGTGTCAGACTGGTGTCAGACTGGTGTCAGACTGGTGTCAGACTTACGTGTGAGATACTCCATGTCAGTGGTGGAGGTGGTCTGCACGGGCTCCTCAATCCAGGGTGTGGCGTGCACGGCCACGCTCCAGTCACTCCAAGTTCCAATCTCCGTGTCTTTGGCAGCAACCTGGCCAACAAAACGTCACAAGAAGTTGA
Source organism: Nerophis lumbriciformis (assembly GCF_033978685.3). NCBI lineage: Eukaryota > Metazoa > Chordata > Actinopteri > Syngnathiformes > Syngnathidae > Nerophis > Nerophis lumbriciformis. The sequence continues at coordinate 41,761,052 of NC_084567.2, forward strand.
AACAGGAGATTTTTGCAACTTGGAAGATGATTGAAGACAAGTTTGTTGGGAAATGTATTAAAAATGTGCTGCTTCCAACTACGTACTGACTAGACATGCCTGGACTATAAGACAATATCAATTGTTAATTGGCTTCCCAGCATGCCTTGCAGCTCCTTTTTGTAACTAGTTGTCATAGTTACGTGTAGGGTACAGGTGCCAACATGGATTTAGATACTTTGCTAAATAAATGGGACCACAGAAAATGTCATTATTGGCTTTATTTGAACAAAAAATGTTAGTGTAGATGAAACATATATTTATTATTGTCATTTAAAATAGACAACTTGTCTTTTAGTAGTAAGTAAACAAACAAAGACTCCTAATTAGTCTATGCAGTAACATATTGTGTCATTTATACACCTATTAGTTTGTACACATTATGAAGGACAAACTGTATTATTAATCTACTTCTTCTTTCTTCTTCTTCTTCCTCCTCTTTTTGTTCTTAGTCCTCTTCCTGTTCTTCTTCCTCTTTTACTTCTTCTTCTTCCTCTTTTTGTTCTTAGTCCTCTTCCTCATGTTCCTCTTTTTCTTCTACTTCTTCCTCCTCTCTCTCTTATTCTTTTTCTTCAACCTCTTTTTCTTTATTTTCTTCTTCTTCCTCCTCCTCTCTGTCTCTTATTCTTCCTTTTCTACCTCCTCTTTTTCTTCTTCTTCTTCCTCCTGTTGTTCTTCCTCTCATTCTTTTTCTTTCTCTTCTCCTTCCTCCTCCTCTCTCTCTTATTCTTTTTTCCTCCTCTTTTCTTCTTCTTATTCTTCCTGTTTTTTCTACCTGTTTTTCTTTCTCTCCTTGTTCTTCCTCCTCTTTTTCTTCTACTTCTTCCTCCTCTCTCTCTTATTCTTTTTCTTCCTCCTCTTTTTCTTTATTTTCTTCTTCTTCCTCCTCCTCTCTGTCTCTCATTCTTCCTTTTCTACCTCCTCTTTTTCTTCTTCTTCTTCTTCCTCCTGTTGTTCTTCCTCTCATTATTTTTCTTTCTCTTCTCCTTCCTCCTCCTCTCTCTCTTCTTCTTTTTTTCCTCTTCTTTTTCTTCTTCTTATTCCTCCTGTTTTTCTACCTGTTTTTCTTTCACTCCTTGTTCTTCCTCCTCTTTTTCTTCATCTTCTTTTTCCTCCTCTTCCTCTTCTTTTTTTTCTTCCTCCTCTTTTTCTTCTTCTTCTTCCTCCCCTTCCACTTCGTCTTCCTCCTCTTCTTTTTTCTATTGCTCTTCTTCTTTATCTTCTTCTTCCTCCTCTCTGTCTTCTTCTTTTTCTTCATCCTCTTTTTCTTTATTTTCTTCTTCTTCCTCCTCCTCTGTGTCTCTTATTCTTCCTTTTCCACCTCCTCTTTTTCTTCTTCTTTTTCCTCCTGTGGTTCTTCCTCTCATTCTATTTCTTTCTCTTCTTCTTCTTCTTCCTCCTCTCTCTCTTCTTCTTTTTATCTTCCTCTTCCTCTTCTTCTTTTTCTCCATCCTCTTTTTCTTCTTTCTCCTCCTCTCTTTCTTATTCTTCCTTTTCTTTCTCTCCTTGTTCTTCCTACTCTTTTTCTTCTTCTTCCTTTTCCTCCTCTTCCTCTTCTTCTTTTTCTTATTCTTCTTTTTCCTCCTCTTCCTCTCCTTTGTTTCCCACCTCCTCTTTTTCTTCTTATTCTTCCTCCTCTTCCACGTTGTCTTCCTTCTCTTCTTCTTTCTATTGCTCTTCTTCTTTCTCTTCTACTTCCTCCTCTCTCTCTTATTCTTTTTCTTCCTCCTCTTTTTCTTTATTTTCTTCTTCTTCCTCCTCCTCTCTGTCTCTAATTCTTCCTTCTCCACCTCCTTTTTTTCTTCTTCTTCTTCCTCCTGTTGTTCTTCCTCTCATTATCTTTCTTTCTCTTCTTCTTCTTCCTCCTCTCTCTCTTATTCTTTTTTCCTTCTCCTCCTCTTCTTCTTTTTCTCCCTCCTCTTTTTCTTCTTCTTCTTCTTCCTCCTCTCCTTGTTCTTCCTACTCTTTTTCTTCTTCTTCCTTTTCCTCCTCTTCCTCTTCTTCTTTTTCTTATTCTTCTTTTTCCTCCTCTTCCTCTCCTTTGTTTCCCACCTCCTCTTTTTCTTCTTATTCTTCCTCCTCTTCCACGTTGTCTTCCTTCTCTTCTTCTTTCTATTGCTCTTCTTCTTTCTCTTCTACTTCCTCCTCTCTCTCTTATTCTTTTTCTTCCTCCTCTTTTTCTTTATTTTCTTCTTCTTCCTCCTCCTCTCTGTCTCTAATTCTTCCTTCTCCACCTCCTTTTTTTCTTCTTCTTCTTCCTCCTGTTGTTCTTCCTCTCATTATCTTTCTTTCTCTTCTTCTTCTTCCTCCTCTCTCTCTTCTTCTTTTTTTCCTCTTCCTCTTCTTCTTTTTCTCCATGCTCTTTTTCTTCTTCTTCCACCTCTCTTTTTTATCCTTTTTTTTCTTTCTCTCCTTGTTCTTCCTACTCTTTTTCTGCTTCTTCCTTTTCCTCCTCTTCTTCTTCTTCTTCTTTTTCTTCTTCTTCTTTTTCCTCCTCTTCCTCTTCTTTGTTTCCTCCTCTTCCTCTCCTTTGTTTCCCACCTCCTCTTTTTCTTCTTATTTTTCCTCCTCTTCCACTTTGTCTTCCTTCTCTTCTTTTTTCTATTGCTCTTCTTCTTTCTCTTCTTCTCCCTCCTCTCTCTCTTATTTGTTTTCTTCCTCCTCTTTTTCTTTATTATCTTCTTCTTCCTCCTCCTCTCTGTCTCTAATTCTTCCTTCTCCACCTCCTTTTTTTCCTTCTTCTTCTTCCTCCTGTTGTTCTTCCTCTCATTCTCTTTCTTTCTCTTCTCCTTCCTCCTCCTCTCTCTCTTATTCTTTTTTCCCTTCTCCTCCTCTTCTTCTTTTTCTCCTCTTTTTCTTCTTCTTCCTCCTCTCTTTCTTCTTCATCTTCCTCCTCTTCAACTTTGTCTTCCTTCTCTTCTTCTTTCTATTGCTCTTCTTCTTCCTCCTCTTCCTCTTATTATTGCTCTTCTTCTTTCTCTTCATCTTCCTCCTGTCTTTCTTTCTCCTGTTGCTCTTTTTTTCCCCTCTTCTTTTTCTTCATCCTCGTCCTCTTTTTCTTCTTTCTTTTCCTCTTCCTCACATGAAAGTGTAATGTGACTGATGTGCTATAAACACAATTGGTTGTAAATGACACATATTATTCTACATTGGACTAGTTTTTACCTGCGTATACTTTTCTGCATTTGACGGTACGTCCATATTTAGCAGGAACGTCTCTTGAGAAGGAACCCCGCATGGTGTTTACGTCTAAACTTTACAAATCCACAGCAGAACAAAGAACCAGAAAAGTGGATCCACATGCTGCTTTCCTTTGAATCCCATACTCATTTCCTGGTGTGGCGAGGTGGCGAGCACACGCCCGGGGATTATTTATTCGAACGGCTCGCAAACAAAACGGCGAGCGACTGCCAAAACGGGTTCTCAGTTTTCACCTAAAGAAAGAAGTTGTCCGGGTCACAGTACCTGGATGATGTATTCCTTGCCAGCGTAGGCGTCGGTGATGGTGTGGGCGGTGCTGTCAGACAACTCCACCTGGAAATGAAGGACAAAAGTAGATTTCATTAGCATCTTTTTCATCAACATAAGTGATTGTTGCACAATCGAAACTGAAAACTGTTGGGAGACGCCATCAAAAGGCTGATTTGTGCAGAGTTATTAAAAAATAATACAAAAGTTAATATATATTAAACCATATGCATCCTCGCCAGTGGACATTTGTTTCTATTATTTTTGTCAGAGTTACACATTTCAGGGGTACAATAACACTATTGTTAGCCATGGGGACCGAATTCAGTACTTTCATAGGTACAGATCAAACTCCAAAAAAGTACTACCGTCATATTTCGATACCTCTGTCATGGGTGACATCGCATTCGGGTTGCCGACCCAAGCACGTGGCCGGGAAACAAGCAGTCAAGCATTCAAAGTAGACTCAGTCGGACTGCCGATAGGTAATGTTAGAATTTTCAATGTCACCAAAGTAAGAAGAATAAAAGTACAGTACGCCTCCACTCTTCAAAATGCACTAGCTTGCGGCTAATTTACATTGGATTTGTCTCAAACATGCTACCGACTGGCGTTAACAACTTTACATTCCATCGAGATTGCATGCATTTTTTTAAACATGATCATAAGCTAAAGAAACCAAAGCAATGAATGCACACGCCACGGTATATTGGTACAAATAAAGTATTGTGGTACTAATCAATTGAAATCAGTACGATACCACCTTTGATAAGTACCAGTACCGTTCTTTCATCTTTTTTTTTAATTTTTTAATTTTTAATTTTTTTTAAATTTTTTTTTTATCGTGTTCTGTTTGTGTTGTGTTGTGTTTGCTCGGTACTCGTTTTATCTTTTAACCTGTCCATTGTACAGCACTTTGGCTACCCCTGTGGTAAATTTTAAATGTGCTTTATAAATAAAGTTGATATGATTTGATTTGATTTGATTAATGCCGCTGTGTGGTGGTGACTACACATGAAAGTAGTTGGTTTTTGGCATCTTATTTGTCCAGCTTCCATACTCCTTTTTATACACTTTACAAGAAATACATTGGCGGCAAACTCCGTAGCGGTCCTTTGGGAATACATGGGAATTAACGGGAATTAATGGGAAATTAATGGGAATAAACATGCTATGATTTTGCAGCATGATTATTAGCTAAAACAACCTGATTTCATGCAAATTCAGTAGAATTTCAACCCTGCACTGTGCATTCCTCCATCACATAATCCATCAGATAATTCCCAGCAAAGGCATTGAAGCTTAGGGAAGGCTATGCAGAACGAAACTAAAACTGAACTGGCTACAAAAGTAAACAAAAAACAGAATGCTGGACGACAGCAAAGACTTACTGTGGAGCAAAGACGGCGTCCACAGTGTACAACCGAACATGACGTGACAATCTACAATGTCCGCACAAAGAAGGATAAAAACAAGTGTAATATTCTTGATTGCTAAAACAAACTAGATGCGGAAGGAAGACATGAAACTGCTACAGGAAAACTCCCAAAAAAAGAGAAAAAGCCACCAAAATAGGAGCACAAGATAAGACCTAAAACACAACACACAGGAAAACAGCAAAAAAGTCCAAATAAGTCAGCGTGTGATGTGACAGGTGGTGACAGTACACCTACTTTGAGACAAGAGCTATATTGATGCATGCTTGGTTATGCTTTAAAGTCATATCCAAAAAAAAAAAAAAAAAAAAAAAAAAAAAATTAAAAAAATAAATAAAAATAAATAAAGTCATATCCAACAATTGCGAAAACGACTTTTTACTGTCAACTGAGTTTCGTTTTTTAATGTTTTCTGCCGGTGGTGTGCCTCCACGTTTTCTCAACGCAAAAAAATGTGCCTTGGCTCAAAAAAAAAGGTTGAAAAACACTGCTGTAATGCACAATTGTCCAGTTTTGCCTGAAAGGGAGTGTGAAGAAGGTAACTTATAGTTGCCATAGTAACCAACATTACAGGCCCTGAGTGAGAATTTGACATGGTGAAATAACTCGTCTTTAGGAGTGAATGCGATGCATTTTGGAAACGACACAACAGGTGAGAAATGTTGCCTCATCGTGAAGTCTAAAATGTACGAGGGGAGGTGAAATTTACGAGTCCATTGGAAGTCACTCTGACGGCTCTTTCCTTCCGCCTGTAGTGCTCGCTGTAAATTACGGCTTCGACGTTGCAATTCTACCTTTAATGTTTTATAGTGGTTATATTAGCTCAGCCGGGCTGGATGCAATTTTTATTGAGTGCTTATTTATTTACAACACGCCTTTCATCATTATTGCGGGCATGAATCAAGCCTTTTTTTTTTTTTTTATTATTTAGAAAATATATTTGGCTATTGACAGGTTCGAACTCCCATGCCCCCGGCGGCCTTTTGCACGCCGCGTACAAACTGCGCGGCGTGCGTGCAACACGTCAGCGGCATGAATCACAATTAAAGCAAAATTCCGGGAATATTCACAGTTGGAAACGTTGCTTGGGAATTAACGGGAATATATGGGAATTAACGGGAATTAATGGGGAATTAATTGATTATTTATTTATTTATTTCAGGCGATGACATACAAAAAAAAAAGTACAAAATTGACAACAAATAATAGTATAATTTAATATAGTGCAAAAGGTAATGTATAGTATGTAGGGTTGAAAAATTCCGGGAATATTTACAGTTAACGGGAATATATGGGAATTAACTGGAATTAATGGGGAATTAATGGGAAATTAATTCATCATTTATGTATTTATTTCAGGCAATGACATACAAAAAAAAGTACAAAGTTGACAACAAATAATAAGATAATTTAATATAGTGCAAAAGGTAATGTATAGTATGTATATTCCCATTAATTCCCATATATTCTCATTAATTCTCCTATATTCCCATTAATTCCCATATAATCCCATTAATCCCCATATTTTCCCATTAATTCCCATATACTCCCATTAATTCCCATATACTCCCATAAATTCCCATTAATCCCCATATATTCCCATTAATTCCCATATATTCCCATTAGTTTCCATATATTCCCATTAATTCCCATATATTCCCATTAATTCCCACATATTCCCATTAATTCCCAGAAATTCCTATTCATCCCCATATATTCCCATTAATCCCCATATATTCCCATATGCTCCCATTAATTCTCATATATTCCCATTAATTCCCATATATTCCCATTAATTCCCATATATTCCCATTAATTCCCATATATTCCCATTAATCCCCATATATTCCCATTAATTCCCATATCTTCCCATTAATCCCCATATGTTCCCATATATTCCCATTAATTCCCATATATTCCCATTAATTCCCATATATTCCCATTAATCCACATATATTCCCATTAATTCCCATATATTCCCATTAATTCCCATATATTCCCATTAATTCCCATTAATTCCCATATACTCCCATTAATTCCCATTTTTTCCAATTAATTCCCATATATTCCCATTAATTCCCATATATTCTCATTAATTCTCATATATTCCCATTAATTCCCATATATTCCCACTAATCCCCATATATTCCCATTAATTCCCATATACTCCCATTAATTCCCATATACTCCCATAAATTCCCATATATTCCCATTAATCCCCATATATTCCCATTAATTCCCATATATTCCCATTAGTTTCCATATATTCCCATTAATTCCCATATATTCCCATTAATTCCCATATATTCCCATTAATTCCCAGAAATTCCTATTCATCCCCATATATTCCCATTAATCCCCATATATTCCCATATGCTCCCATTAATTCCCATATATTCCCATTAATTCCCATATATTCCCATTAATTCCCATATATTACCATTAATTCCCATATATTCCCATTAATCCCCATATATTCCCATTAATTCCCATATCTTCCCATTAATCCCCATATGTTCCCATATATTCCCATATACTCCCATTAATTCCCATATATTCCCATTAATCCACATATATTCCCATTAATTCCCATATATTCCCATTAATTCCCATATATTCCCATTAATTCCCATATATTCCCATTAATTCCCATTAACTCCCATATACTCCCATTAATTCCCATTTTTTCCAATTAATTCCCATATATTACCATTAATTCCCATATATTCTCATTAATTCTCATATATTCCCATTAATTCCCATATATTCCCATTAATTCCCATATATTCCCATTAATTCCCATATACTCCCATAAATTCCCATATATTCCCATTAATCCCCATATATTCCCATTAATTCCCATATATTCCCATTAGTTCCCATATATTCCCATTAATCCCCATATATTCCCATTAATTCCCATATCTTAATAATAAATGATAAATGGGTTATACTTGTATAGCGCTTTTCTACCTTCAAGGTACTCAAAGCGCTTTGACAGTATTTCCACATTCACCCATTCACACACACATTCACACACTGATGGCGGGAGCTGCCATGCAAGGCGCTAACCAGCAGCCATCAGGAGCAAGGGGTGAAGTGTCTTGCCCAAGGACACAACGGATGTGACTAGGATGGTAGAAGGTGGGGATTGAACCCCAGTAACCAGCAACCCTCCGATTGCTGGCACGGCCACTCTACCAACTTCGCCACACCTTCCCATTAATCCCCATATGTTCCCATATATTCCCATATACTCCCATTAATTCCCATATATTCCCATTAATCCACATATATTCCCATTAATTCCCATATATTCCCATTAATTCCCATATATTCCCATTAATTCCCATATATTCCCATTAATTCCCATTAACTCCCATATACTCCCATTAATTCCCATTTTTTCCAATTAATTCCCATATATTCTCATTAATTCCCATATACTCCCATTAATCCCCATATATTCCCATTAATTCCCATATACTCCCATTAATCCCCATATATTCCCATTAATTCCCATATATTCCCATTAATCCCCATATATTCCCATTAATTCCCATATGTTCCCATTAATCCCCACATGTTCCCATATATTCCCATATACTCCCATTAATTCCCATATATTCCCATTAATTCCCATATATTCCCATTAATTCCCATATATTCCCATTAATCCCCATATATTCCCATTAATTCCCATATATTCCCATTAATTCCCATTAATTCCCATATACTCCCATTAATTCCCATTTTTTCCAATTAATTCCCATATATTCCCATTAATTCCCATATATTCTCATTAATTCTCATATATTCCCATTAATCCCCATATATTCCCATTAATTCCCATATACTCCCATTAATCCCCATATATTCCTATTAATTCCCATATACTCCCATTAATCCCCATACATTCCCATTAATACCCATACAGTATATTCCCATTAATCCCCATATATTCCCAATAATTCCCATATATTCCCATTAATTCCCGTACAAACTGCATGGCGTGCGTGCAACACGTCAGCGGCATGAATCAGGATTAAAGCGGAAAGCTCCGGCGTGGATGACACACTGGATAACGCAACAAGGCAGGCCAGCGTCGGGAAGCTTTTTGCGGCCGCCTTCAACATGCAGAGAGGGAAGCAGATTAAAGCGAATATGTGCGTCACTTGGAAGCGCATTCATTTTTGATTTGCTGCCCCGTTGTAATTTACGGTCAGTGCTGCGTGTTTGTTTGCGTTTGGCTCGCTTCTTGACACACTCAAGGAAAAGCAGCGAGACAAAAGGTGCTGACTTTTCATCTCCTGCAGCCAAATGAAATGATTAAGTGCAGTCTCCCATCGAGACGAGAAACATGCAGCTGCACAAGCGGATTACAACTACGGAGGAATCCTCACATCTTTGGATCGGACGACGTTAGAGGGGAAGTTAGAGTGCTGGCTGGACAACATGGACCTCACTTTGGAGCTTTCACATATGCAATCCATCATGAGGAATTTGACCCACCAACATAATTATTATACACTGAAAAACTCCAAACAAAAGTAATCAAACACAAGATTGGCAAAATGTACAGTGGTGGTCATAAGTGTACATACACTTGTAAAGAACATCATGTCATGGCTGTCTTGACTTTACAATCATTTCTACAACTCTTATTTTTTTGTGATGTAGTGATTGGAGCACATACTTGTTGCTCACAAAAAACATTCATGAAGTTTGCTTCTTTTATGAATTTATTATGGCTCTACTGAAAATGTGAGGGTCAAAAGTATACATACTGTCATGACTTGGTCCTGGGGTTTAGTTTTTCTCGAAGGCAACGGAAAGTTGGCTCGGGCGAGACGGGAATGCAGGTACATTTTTATTTAAACACTATAAATACAAAACAAGGAAGTAAACAAAAGGCGCGCACAATGGCGGAGAACAAACTATGAAACCAAACACTTGCACAAAGGCAAAAACTATGAACAACAAACAACACTAACTGTGGCAATAATAAACAAAACTTACTTGGCATGGACAAAAAGGAGCAGCGTGAACGATGGACATGAAAAAAAAGAGTCCGAAATGTGCAGAAGCATAAATGTGGAGATGTCACCAAACTGAAAAACAATGAACTTAAATACTACAGACATGATTAACGAAAACAGGTGCGTGACTCAAAACGTGAAACAGGTGCGTGACGTGACAGGTGAAAACTAATGGGTTGCTATGGTGACAAACAAGAGTGCACAATGTGTCCGAACGTGGAACAGGTGAAACTAATGGGGTAATCATGGAAACAAGACAAGGGAGCGAAAAGCCAGAAACTAAAGAGTCCAATAACTAAACAAAACATGACTTAAAACAAAACATGATTACACAGACATGACACATACAGCAATGTTAATATTTGCTTACATGTCCCTTGGCAAGTTTACCTGCAATAAGGCGCTTTTGGTAGCCATCCACAAGCTTCTGCTTGAATTTTTGACCACTCCTCTTGACAAAATTGGTGCAGTTCAGCTGAATTTGTTGGTTTTGTGACATGGACTTGTTTCTTCAGCATTGTCCACACGTTTAAGTCAGGACTTTGGGAAGGCCATTCTAAAACCTTCATTCTAGCCTGATTTAGCCATTCCTTTACCACTTTTGACGTGTGTTTGGGGGTCATTGTCCTGTTGGAACACCCAACTGCGCCCAAGACCCAACCTCCGGTATAGATACACTATATTGCCAAAAGTATTTGGCCACCTGCCTTGACTCACATATGAACTTGAAGTGCCATCCCATTCCTAACCTATAGGGTTCAACATGACCTTTTGCAGCTATTACAGCTTCAACTCTTCTGGGAAGGCTGTCCACAAGGTTGCGGAGTGTCTTTATAGGAATTTTCCACAATTCTTGGTGAGGTCACACACTGATGTTGGTGGAGAAGGCCTGGCTCTCAGTCTCCGTTCTAATTCATCCCGAAGGTGTTCTAATCGGGTTCAGGTCAGGACTCTGTGCAGGCCAGTCAGGTTCATCCACACCAGACTCTGTTGGAAGAGGAAGGGGCCCGCTCCAAACTGTTCCCACAAGGTTGGGAGCATGGAATTGTCCAAAATGTTTTGAAATCTAGGATAATTCAAAGTTCCTTTCACTGGAACTAAGGGGCCCGAGGCCAACTCCTGAAAAACAACCCCACACCATAATTGTCATGTCTGTATTATCATGTTTTGTTTTAAGTCATGTTTTGTTTAGTTTCTGTCTTTTCACTCCCTTGTCTGGTCACCATAGCAACCATTAGTTTTCACCTGTCACGTCACGCACCCGTTTCACGTTTTGAGTCACGCACCTGCTTTCACTAATCATGTCCACAGTATTTAAGTTCATTCATTTTCTGTTGTTCGGCCTGACGACCTCACCCCATATATGCTTCTGCACACCCTTATGATCCTTGCTGCTCTTTTTTTCATGCCGGTTCCATGCCAAGTAAGTTTTTGTTTATCAAGCCACAGTTTATGTTTTGTTTGATTGTTCATAGTTTCCGCCACTGTGCGCGCTTTGGTTTGATCCTTTTTTTTGTAGTTCTAGTGTTTCAATAAATCATGTACCTTCATTCCCGTCTCGCCCGTGCCAACTTTCCGTTGCATCCCGGAAAAGCAAACTCCCAAGATCAAGTCTTGACAATAATTCCTCCTCTACCAAATTTCAAACTCGGCACAATGCAGTCCGAAATGCAGCGTTCTCCTGGCAACCTCCAAACCCAGACGGGTCCATCAGATTGCCAGATGGGAAAGTGTGATTCATCAGTCCAGAGAAGGCGTCTCCACTGCTCTAGAGTCCAGTGGTGATGTCCTTTACACCACTGCATCCCACGCTTTGCATTGGACTTGGTGATGTATGGCTTAGATGCAGCTGCTCGGCCAGGGAAACCCATTCCATGAAGCTCTCTGCGTACTGTACGTGGGCTAAAATAGATATGGTATATCTTTATTTCACTCATATTTGTTTATCGTTGAACTAAAACAGCCAGGAACAGGCAGTGTGGGTCCGAAAGGGCATCCGGCGTACAAACTAAAGCCAAAGCCGTGCATGCAGTGGAGTCACCATGACAACCCATGACCCCCAAAGTGAAAAGTAAAATGAATGGAAAAGGTCGACTTCCGCGGAAAACCAACAGTCAAATGCCGAAAAACAACATTTCCGAGCCATGCGAGCATCACATTCCTCTGTTGATTCCAATGAGCTCAGAGGACAAATCTTTAAACATCAGAGCACTTGTTCTGGAAGTTTCCCCCTCCCAAATAAGCTCTCTTCTTATCTCACGACAAGGTTGACCTCTACAGTTTTTTTAGCACGGCCGCCTTGATCTTCACAGCCACTTTTCTCCCCGCCCACGCGCTTTGTTTGGAAGGGAAACTCGCAGACTTTTTTATCTCGCAAACCGAGCGCTATATTTACAGGCGTAATTGAATTAGCGGAATGCAATAAGAACATCATCCGAGCGTGCCCACGACCGTGCCTCTGTTCCATAATGTGCTCCATGAGCGCAGTACTGTATGCTTAGTGTTTAGAACCTTCCGCTGTTTACACGCGGCCCAAGCGGCGTAACCACGGCTTCTCTCCGCATTCCTGCAAGACTCTTCGGCATGTGTGCGGACACGGCTTTCTAAAAAACCCAAAAAAAAACACGTGTATGAAAGTTCAGCCACGCAAAACAATGTATATGGTTTATTTTTGGAAAGAAGTGTGTCTTTGCAAAAGTATCATACTTGCCAACCTTGAGACCCCCGATTTCGGGAGGTGGCGGGTGGGGGGCATGGTCGGGGTTGGGGCGGGGGGCGTGGTTAAGATATATATATACACCGTATTTTCCGCACTATTAGCCGCACCTAAAAACCACAAATTTACTCAAAAGCTGACAGTGCGGCTTATAACCCGGTGCGCTTTATATATGGATTAATATTAAGATTCATTTTCATAAAGTTTCGGTCTCGCAACTACGGTAAACAGCCGCCATCTTTTTTCCCCGTAGAAGAGGAAGTGCTTCTTCTTCTACGCAAGCAACCGCCAAGGTAAGCACCCGCCCCCATAGAACAGGAAGCGCTTCTTCTTCTACTGTAAGCAACCACCCGCCCGCGTAGAAGAAGAAAAAGCGCGCGGATATTACCGTACGTTTCATTTCCTTTGTGTGTTTACATCTGTAAAGACCACAAAATGGCTCCTACTAAGCGACAGGTTTCCGGTTCATGAGAAGACGCAATCTCTCCATCCGCACACGGACTACTATTTCACAGCAACTGCCTAAAGACTTTCAAGAAAAGCTGGCTACTTTCCGTGCATATTGTAAAAACCAGATAGCTGAAAAAAAGATCCGGCCAGAGAACATTATCAACATGGACGAGGTTCCACTGACTTTTGATATTCCTGTGAACCGCACTGTGGATACAACGGGAGCACGTACGGTGAATATTCGCACCACAGGGAATGAGAAGTCATCCTTCACTGTGGTTCTAGCTTGCCATGCTAATGGCCAGAAACTTCCACCCATGGTGATATTCAAAAGGAAGACCTTGCCAAAAGAGACCTTTCCAGCCGGCGTCATCATAAAAGCTAACTCGAAGGGATGGATGGATGAAGAAAAGATGAGCGAGTGGTTAAGGTAAGTTTACGCGAAGAGGCCGGGTGGCTTTTTTCACGCAGCTCCGTCCATGTTGATATACGACTCCATGCGCGCCCACATCACGCTGGTTTTTAATATATTATTAAAGTTTGACTGACCTATCTGACTGTTTTTTTGACATTCCTTTAGCGCAGTTAGATGCGGCTTACAACACGGGGCGGCTTATAGGTGGACAAAGTTTTGAAATATGCCGTTCATTGAAGGCGCGGCTTATAACCCAGGGCGCCTTATGGTGCGGAAAATACGGTATATAAGAAATACTTGACTTTCAGTGAATTCTAGCTATATATATATATATATGTATATATATATATATATTTTTTTTTATTACACATATATATATATATATAAATGATAAATGATAAATGGGTTGTACTTGTATAGCGCTTTTCTACCTTCAAGGTACTCAAAGCGCTTTGACACTACTTCCACATTTACCCATTCACACACACATTCACACACTGATGGAGGGAGCTGCCATGCAAGGCGCTAACCAGCACCCATCAGGAGCAAGGGTGAAGTGTCTTGCTCAGGACACAACGGACATGACGAGGTTGGTACTAGGTGGGGATTGAACCAGGGACCCTTGGGTTGCGCACGGCCACTCCCCCACTGCGCCACGCCATCCAAATATATATATATATATATATATATATATATATATATATATATAGATATATATATATATATATATATATATATATATATATACAGTATATATATAAATAAATAAATAAAAGAAATACTTGAATTTCAGTGTTCATTTATTTACACATTTACACACACATAACACTCATCTACTCATTGTTGAGTTAAGGGTTGAATTGTATATATATATATATATATATATATATATATATATATATATATATATATATATATATATATATATATATATATATATATATATATATGTATGTATATATATATATATATATATATATATATTTATATATATATATATATATCTACATCCTGATATATGCACACAAAACTGTGTTTAGATAATTGATACTTCAAACTTGCATAAATAAATCTTAAGGAATATAACATAACTTGGCTTCTGAGAGCTTCAAAATGTAATGAATAAAATGCTAAAGTTGTTGATAAACAAGCAATTATTTTAATAATTAAATATGGTCATTTTAAATGAATTATTATGATAATTTAAAACTAATTATTTCAAATATGTTTATTTTAATGTGTAATTCTATGGCTGGATGTAATAAGGAGTCAGAAAAAATACAAATAAAAATACAATTAATTTGATGTTTTTAGCAAAATACAGTAAAATTTTTTTTTTTTTTTTTTTTTTTTTTTTTTAATTAATAAATATATTTATTTTTAGGTAAGATAAACATGATAATACAATGTACGTATCTCTAGTCTGGATGATATAGTTCTTGTCACCCTGTTGTCCTCCCGTCGTGAAAAAAAGGCTGTCCTCACTCAGGTCCGCATGGAGCTGAAGGGAGCGTGACCTCCACCTCCGGCTGAAAATCGGGAGATTTTCGGGAGAATATTTGTCCCGGGAGGTTTTCGGGAGAGGCGCTGAATTTCGGGAGTCTCCCGGAAAATTCGGGAGGGTTGGCAAGTATGCATTTACACAACGTGACAACTTCACTGGTTTTGGGTTTTGCAATTGTAAAATACGGGACCTTAAACTAAAATGACATAAAAGTTCAATGTAAAAAAAACACCCGTAGAAACCCATGAAAAAAACCGACCTTTTATTCAGCTGTTCTCTCAGCTCCAAAATGATTTGTCGTTTTCCTTAAAAAAAAATAAAAATAATTAAAGCTGCAAGCAGCATTGGTCGGGCCCGCGTATTTGGCAGGTGCTAGTCCTAAGTGTCCCAATACTTTTGTCTAGTGTACCTACCTTGTCTGCATTGTGTGGGCACGTTGGTGCTTCCTGCTTTTAAGCAGCCATCTTAAAAAAACAGCAGCGCAGCAGCATCAGCGCAGCGGGTCTTTGAAGGGTCATAAAATCAAAACCGGAGCAGTTAGAAAAAAAGCGCTTCTGTCATTGTAATCACAAGGGTTCAATCTCTCTCCTGTGTTAGTTTGAAAGCGAAACGACAAACGCGCTCAGAGGAGTTCGTTTTTGAAGGAAGGTGACCGGTTTTTACAAAAAAATGTGTTTTGAAGGGGGAATAGCAAACTTCCTGTTGATTTTTGCTGGGGGTTGTCAATTTATGAAATGTAGGTCTAAGTGAGACCTACGGAGAGATTTTTGTTTCATGTCTCTCCGACCTTCCCAGTGGGAGTTACAGGCAGTTTTGTCATTGTTTTCCTCCGAGGAGCAGGTTTTTCTCCGTTTTATTCCAAAATTGCTCTAGAGCGCAATTTTTAAATTTGGGGTTAGGTTTTTTTATTAGATCTCAATTTTTGCCAGTCCTGATGTGTGCGTTCAGTTTGGTGAGTTTTGAAGCGTGTTAAAGGGGTCAAGTTACAGCTCAAAGAGGCAAAAGTTACTGTTTTTAGTACTTTTTTGTCTTGAAGGGGGAATTGCCAACTTCCTGTTGATTTTAGCCCGACAATGTACTATTATGAAATGTAGGTTTAAGTCAGACCTACATAGAGGTTTTTGTTTCATGGCAGTCTAGTTTTTTTTTTCCTAGGGGGCGCTAGAGCGCAATTTTGAGTTTTGTGGTTCGGTTTTTTAAAAAAAAGGCAATTTTCGCAGGTCCTGATGTGTGGGTCAAACATGGTGAGTTTTGAAGCATGTTAAGTGGGTCAAATTACAGTTTAATGTGGCGGCGGAAGAATAAAGAATAAAGAATAAAACCTTACAAATACAATAGGTCCTTATGTCCCATTGCATAAGGACTCCCGAACCTTTTGCAATGGTCCATGCGGGCCCTAATAATAAAGAAAGAATAAAACCTTACACATTCAATAGGTCCTTATGTCTAAGGCTGAAACGACGCGTCGACGTAGTCGACGTCATCGGTTACGTAAATACGTCGACGCCGTTTTTGTGCGTCGGCGCGTCGCATATTTACGTCACACTACTGTCATGGCGGAGCGCAAAGCAGACGATGCGAGCGAGGGGAAAAAAGCACGCCAAAAGTCGTCAAAAGTGTGGGAGTATTTCAATAAACGGCCTAATAATGTTGTTGTATGCACACTGTGTCGAGCGGAAATGGCCTATCATAGCAGCACAACGGCTATGAAGGAACATTTGAAAAGAAAACCCCCGACAGCGTTCTTGCCATCACCATCAACAAGTCATTCGTCCGCGTGCGTATACGTTGTCATTATTACACAAAAACATGAATGTGTCATTTGTATCTGCGTTGTAAATTCATAAACTAAAGCACCGTTTGCTCTGAGAGGCGCGTTTGGCGTGCCTGTTCAGTGTTTACAAAGACGCGCTCCTCTTTAACGCTGTGGAGAGGCGGCGGCGGCGAGCGAGCGGCGAGGCGGGGCGCGCCGGGAGCGACGCCGCAAGAGACAGGGGACGACGAGCGAGCGAGGAAGAGGAGCTGAAAAGCGAGGAAAGAAAGAGAAAAGAGTTGGAAGAGAAAAGACTTTGTGTAAAATTAAAAGATTGTAAACCTGGCAAAGCCGTCTGGCGTTCAGTCTGTCGGTCCTGAAAGAACCCCACGGCACAAGACGTGTCACAAACGCTAACGTTAATTAGTTGTGCAAATACCTTTTACAACATTAACAGTTACATATACTATGTACAAACCAACAATTAACTTTCACTTTAATCATACTATCATTGTTGTGTTATTAAGCAAAATAAGCAATACTTTTACTTTTGTTGAAATGTTTACACTGTACACTTTTTTGTATTGGATGTTTATCTTTATTTTTGCACATTTTAGCAAATAAGCAATACTTTTACTTTTGTTGAAATGTTTACACTTGTTACAGAATATTTCCGTTTTGCACTTTTTTGTATTGGATGTTTATCTTTATTTTTTGCACATTTTAAAGCAAAATAAGCAATACTTTTACTTTTGAAATGCTTATACTATTCCAGAATATTAAGATTTGCACTGGATGTTTACTTTTATATTTGCACATTAAAAAGCAAATAAGCTACTTTTAATTTTGTTAAATGTTAAAAGTTTTAAAGGTTTACATTGTTACAGAATATTTTGTCATGTTGTTGTCAATGTTGACTGAGTGGCCATACTTTTTTTTTTTGTAAATAAAAGCCATGCCTTTTGAAAAAACTGGCCTACATTTATTTTTTCCTCTTCATTTTAAATAAAAAAAAATAATCGGTAAAAGGAAAAATAATCTATAGATTAATCGAAAAAAATAATCTATAGATTAACCGATTAATCGAAAAAAATAATCTATAGATTAATCGATAGAAAAATAATCGTTAGCTGCAGCCCTACTTATGTCCCATTGCATAAGGACTCCCTGTGGGAGTCCTTATGCAATGGGCCATGCGGGCCCTAATAATAAACGATCGAAAAACAATAGGGTCCTCTGTCCCATTGTAAAAGGACTCCCTTCGGGATTCCTTTTACAATGGGCCATGCGGGCCCTAATAATGTCGGACGCTGCCTACTTCCCCGTCCCATCTTCCGGCTCACATATGCTGTTTCCAATGAAGCACCATATGGTGTTTATGCACAGAACCAAGACACGTCTGCAGAGTGAGGATATTTACCCAAGATTACTGTCAAAGCACACCATTCGCTGGTCAATTCATCCGGGTGGAGGTTTTTATCGTCACAATTACCATACTCTATCTCGGGAGTAGTGAAGCGAATCAACGTGATGTTTTACGGGTAAATATTTGTCCTTGTCAGCCACGTGGCTGTTTAAAGCCATATGCCACTTCCCTTCTGGGGATGCATGCGCTCTCTGGGATCGCTGAAAAGACACATTTTATGACTCCGATTGCTTAGTTGGTGCAATCGGTCAACCCAAGAGACAACAACTTACACACGAGTGAGTACGCTTCATTTCACAATGGCTACCACGAAACTCTTTTATTTCCCCAACAGCGTCGGTCTCTCCCCTCCCCGACGACCCCCTCGGTGATATTAAGTGCAGCTTTCAGTGCCCCCTCTGTAGCCACTTGGCAACGCATCCACCCCTCTGGAAATGTTTACCAGTGGTTTACTCTCCATGGCCTGCATACAGATGGACGTCCACCAGCCAGAACATTAGACCATACTTGCCAACCTTGAGACCTCCAATTTCGGGGGGTGGGTGCGGGGGGCGTGGTTGGGGCGGGGGCGTGGTTGGGGGCGTGGTTAAGAGGGGAGGAGTATATTTACAGCTAGAATTCACCAAGTCAAGTATTTCATAGATATATATATATATATATCTATGAAATACTTGACTTGGTGAATTGGTGAAAAGAGAAACTGTTTATTATATACCGTCCAGACCTGTCATCCCTCAACAAGCGCAGCGAAATTGTATCAGCATGCCGCCACAGACGGACACACCTCCTAGGTAACACATGAGCCAATCACCACGCCCCTACGCCAGCCTGTACCTACCCACTCTGTGCCCTATATAAACCATGGTATGTGAATGCTTCCATTAAAATCTCCTGATGATTGAGGGAACCCCTCATGAAACAGGCCTGTAGAGATGAAGTAGTCTTGTGATTTTTTTCCCACACATACATATATTGCGCTCTACTGCGGTATCGAGCACTATTTTTTGGATAACCTTATTAAGACATATATATATATATATATATATACATCCATCCATTTTCTACCGCTTATTCCCTTCGGGGTCGCGGGGATATATATATATATATATATATATATATATATATATATATATATATATATATATATATATATATATATATATATATATATATATATATATAATAAATATATATATATTTATTTTAATGTATAATTCTATGGCTGAGTGTAATAAGGAGTCAGAAAAAATACAAATAAAAATATAATTAATTTTGATGTTTTTAGCTAAATATAGTAAAAACATTTTTTTTTTTGTAATTAATATATAAATTGTCGGAGGCAGATATTTACATATATCCGAATTTAAGTTGTACTTCTTTCATTTCTTAGTCATATTTGAAAACAGCTCGTGTTTTCCATTTCTTCTCTTGATGCTCTGTCAGCAAGTATACTGTGTGTGTTAACCTTGAGTTCTTTGGAATGTGTTTTGACTAGCATTTGTTTTGTCTACAGAGATGAGACGAGAGAGAGGGTGGTGGGATCGGGAAGACAGACCATTTTGGGAGGCGCAATAGAATGTTCTAGGGTTAGACTGGTCTCAAAATGTATATTGGAAAAGCTTTGAAAATATAGAACAAAATACCTATTCTGTCTCTGGTGGTTTTTTCAACTCAGCTTTAAGTGTCGTAAAGAGCTTGGGAGCGAATTGTGACTTGAATTCTCTGGGAGGAACAACTGGTCCAAAACGCAACAATATTTATTTTTAGGTAAAATAAACATAATAATACAATTTATCTCTAGTCTGGATGATTTAGTTCTTGTCACCCTGTTGTCCTCCCGTCATGAAAAAAGGCTGTCCTCACTCAGGTCCGCATGGAGCTGGAGGGGGCGTGGCCTCCAGCTCCGGCTGAAAATCGGGAGATTTTCGGGGGAATATTTGTCCCGGGAGGTTTTCGGGAGAGGCGCTGAATTTCGGGAGTCTCCCGGAAAATTCGGGAGGGTTGGCAAGTATGGGTTTAGTACATTGCAATATAATGCAGCAAGATAATATTACTAAAGCTGCACCTGCACTTTCAAAAAACACGCAAGCCCAGACATGACCTTTGAACTCTAAGCCCAACAAGGTCATCACTTCAAAAAAAAAGGCATGTAAACCCACGACTTGACCCCAACCCCGCCCGTGTGTGGTGGATATCCTTTAAAATATATAAACTTATTGCCGGGATTTAGGGTTATTATCCCCGAAAAACTTTGAAGGTGATTGGCTGAGAACTGTGACTGTTAGAACGCTGACAGGAAATCTCTACGGACATAGCAGACCTGAGCCAAATCCTATGTAGTCCCGTCTAAAAGAATAAAGGAATAGCTCACACACACACTCATGCACGTACACACACACTCGCCAAAAGCTCCTACACGAATCCAGACAAAGAAGGGGGCACAGAGGAAATGTGAACATTCCTCAGAGATTGCACAAGAACTATGAGAAAGAAAGTGACCCTTTACTTTTCTCACATTCTTTCCCCAATTGACAGTGATGCTGTGAAAACATTGAAAAGGAAGCCCAGGTAAGTGCAGTTATACCGTGCAGGCCAACAGTTTGGACACACAGTTAGGTTTTCTTTGTTTTCATGACTATTTACATTGTAGATTGTCACATCAAAACTAGGAATGTGTTTGCTGAGCTTTCAGGAACCAAAACCTGCGGAATACCACAGAACTCAGCAAACACATTTGGGACCTCAAAGACAATAATGTTGAATATTCAATAACATGGCAAATTCTTGCATCCAGCACACCTTACAATAGTGGTAATAAAAGATGCAACCTATGCTTGAAAGAGAAACTGTTTATTATATACCGTCCAGACCTGTCATCCCTCAACAAGCGCAGCGAAATTATATCAGCATGCCGCCACAGACGGAAACACCTCCTAGGTAACACATGAGCCAATCACCACGCCCCTACGCCAGCCTGTACCCACCCACTCTGTGCCCTATATAAACCACGGTATGTGAATGCTTCCATTAAAATCTCCTGATGATTGAGGGAACCCCCTCATGAAACAGGCCTGTAGAGATGAAGTAGTCTTGTGATTTTTTTTCCCCACACATACATATATACAGGTAAAAGCCAGTAAATTAGAATATTTTGAAAAACTTGATTTATTTCAGTAATTGCATTTAAAAGGTGTAACTTGTACATTATATTTATTCATTGCACACAGACTGATGCATTCAAATGTTTATTTCATTTAATTTTGATGATTTGAAGTGGCAACAAATGAAAATCCAAAATTCCGTGTGTCACAAAATGAGAATATTACTTAAGGCTAATACAAAAAAGGTATTTTTAGAAATGTTGGCCAACTGAAAAGTATGAAAATGAAAAATATGAGCATGTACAATACTCAATACTTGGTTGGAGCTCCTTTTGCCTCAATTACTGCGTTAATGCGGCGTGGCATGGAGTCGATGAGTTTCTGGCACTGCTCAGGTGTTATGAGAGCCCAGGTTGCTCTGATAGTGGCCTTCAACTCTTCTGCGTTTTTGGGTCTGGCATTCTGCATCTTCCTTTTCACAATACCCCACAGATTTTCTATGGGGCTAAGGTCAGGGGAGTTGGCGGGCCAATTTAGAACAGAAATACCATGGTCCGTAAACCAGGCACGGGTAGATTTTGCGCTGTGTGCAGGCGCCAAGTCCTGTTGGAACTTGAAATCTCCATCTCCATAGAGCAGGTCAGCAGCAGGAAGCATGAAGTGCTCTAAAACTTGCTGGTAGACGGCTGCGTTGACCCTGGATCTCAGGAAACAGAGTGGACCGACACCAGCAGATGACATGGCACCCCAAACCATCACCCAACAATGCAAATTTTGCATTTCCTTTGGAAATCGAGGTCCCAGAGTCTGGAGGAAGACAGGAGAGGCACAGGATCCACCTTGCCTGAAGTCTAGTGTAAAGTTTCCACCATCAGTGATGGTTTGGGGTGCCATGTCATCTGCTGGTGTCGGTCCACTCTGTTTCCTGAGATCCAGGGTCAACGCAGCCGTCTACCAGCAAGTTTTAGAGCACTTCATGCTTCCTGCTGCTGACCTGCTCTATGGAGATGGAGATTTCAAGTTCCAACAGGACTTGGCGCCTGCACACAGCGCAAAATCTACCCGTGCCTGGTTTACGGACCATGGTATTTCTGTTCTAAATTGGCCCGCCAACTCCCCTGACCTTAGCCCCATAGAAAATCTGTGGGGTATTGTGAAAAGGAAGATGCAGAATGCCAGACCCAAAAACGCAGAAGAGTTGAAGGCCACTATCAGAGCAACCTGGGCTCTCATAACACCTGAGCAGTGCCAGAAACTCATCGACTCCATGCCACGCCGCATTAACGCAGTAATTGAGGCAAAAGGAGCTCCAACCAAGTATTGAGTATTGTACATGCTCATATTTTTCATTTTCATACTTTTCAGTTGGCCAACATTTCTAAAAATCCCTTTTTTGTATTAGCCTTAAGTAATATTCTAATTTTGTGACACACGGAATTTTGGATTTTCATTTGTTGCCACTTCAAATCATCAAAATTAAATGAAATAAACATTTGAATGCATCAGTCTGTGTGCAATGAATAAATATAATGTACAAGTTACACCTTTTGAATGCAATTACTGAAATAAATCACGTTTTTCAAAATATTCTAATTTACTGGCTTTTACCTGTATATATATATATATATGAAATACTTGACTTGGTGAATTCTAGCTGTAAATATACTCCTCCCCTCTTAGCCCCGCCTCAACCACGCCCCCACCCCGACCACGCCCCCCCTACCCCCCACCCCCAACCTCCCGAAATCGGAGGTCTCAAGGTTGGCAAGTACTGTTTAGGCCTAATGGTGCAGGTCAGAGGGGGTAAAGGACAATGAGATAAGCAAAATAGCAACAAAAAAACCAAAAAAAACCCCCCAAAACAGATAAAGACTGAGGATTAGGGATCAATTATTCCAAAAGAAAAGGGACAAAGAATGTAAAATCAAGATGGAAAAGCAGCGTGAGGGAGACATGGAGGGAATTGGCGTCGGTGGTCAGATCTAATCCAGTGAGCATGTCTGTTGTCCTGGAAAGGAAACCCAATTATAAGGCACTTCCACTGGCCCGATGCCGCTCGGTGTGTGTGTGTGTGTGTGTGTGTGTGCGTGTGTGTGTGTGTGCTTACACTGAGAAGCTTGCTCTCATTACGTTGACTGACAGCTCCCATTTTGCCAGCACCCTCCCATATACGCACACAAACAGAGGGATATATCTCTTAGACTTCTCCCTGTTTGAAGCCCCCGACCCAAAATCACAGAGGCAGCAATTACTGTCGGAGGGGGCCGAAGCCCTTGCAGCAGGTCAAGAACATCTTTAGAAGCTGACACAACATCAAGTCCGGTTTTTCCAGAAAAAAAATGCTACACAGGAACACACGTCAAGGGCGAGGACGCCGATTCTTGTATCACGCCGCCCCCTGTCACTCTTTGAAAAACATCATGCAGCAAACACTCTTCGCTTCTTCCACCAGGAAATAATAACAACTGGTGCAACGCCGAGGGGGAGCGAGTAATGATTTGACCTTTAACCTCACCTGTCGGTGTTGTCCAAAATGCTTCAATATGAAATGAGTACTCGTAACATTACTGAACATCATAACAATCTACCTTTCTTGCAGATGTGAGTGGACAGAAAGGAATGTGAAGAATCAGCTGTGATTATGTCAAAAATCCCCGGGGAGTCCCAATCGGAAAATGATATCGGTCCGATAGTAGCGTAAAAACAAAATTACTAAATGTATTAAATTATAGTGATGGGTCCGGCAACACCGATGCATCGGCGCATGCGTCGAGCTCATGGAGCGAAATGGTCTCCTGCTGGCCCCACTATGGACTGGACTCTCACTATTATGTTAGATCCACTATGGACTGGACTCTCACTATTATGTTAGATCCACTATGGACTGGACTTTCACAATATTATGCTAGACCCACTCGACGTCCATTGCATCCGGTCTCCCCTAGAGGGGGGGGGGGTCACCCACATCTGCGGTCCTCTCCAAGGTTTCTCATAGTCATTCCCATTGACATCCCACTGGGTTGTGAGTTTTTCCTTGCCCTTATGTGGGTTCTGAACCGAGGATGTCGTTGTGGCTTGTGCAGCCCTTTGAGACACTTGTGATTTAGTGCTGTATAAATAAACATTGATTGATTGATTGATTGATTGATACCCCAGTTGGCCCTTGGCAAAGGCCTAGTACCTGACTGCCCCCTAGCCAGGGATACGGTGAAGACCTCAACGGCGGAGCAGGCGGAAGACGGTAGATTTAAGAACTACCACAACGGCTGCGATGGCGGAAGAAGGCTGCAGCAGAAAAGGGTCCCCAGTCGTCTTGGACTCCATGCCACTGGACCCTGAGCCGATTCTGTCAAGGATCGTGTGGTGACTGTCTGTGCACCAGTCTCCCCACGTTAAACAAAGTCACGCACAGGCATCCTCCATAAAGGGATACACCCCGACCAGGAGGATCGTCATACTCGTTCGAGTGACCGCCGATGAGATGAGAGCGAAACCCTGTGTCGGTGCGCGTACCGCTTTTAGAAAGTCACGTGACCGATCATGAGCTGTTTTGGTCACGTGACCGATACGCCAACTGTGTCGCACTGACGCCTCCTCTGTGCCCTGTGAGCGGCTCTTTTCTACAGCCGGAGAAATAATAACTAAGAAAAGAAATCGTCTAAAATGTAATACGTCGGAAAAACTTTTTTATTTATTTATTTTTTTTAATAAAAATGTGTAAAAAAATAAAATTAAAAAAATTCCCAGTCCACAATCATCCACAACACGTTCTCTTAGATTTCCATGTTATGATACATGTTCACATTATTTATTGACTGTATCTAAAAAAGATAAAAATATATTTTTATTTAAATGAAGATATGAAATAATCCTGAATGAAATACAATGACTTGGTTTATATTATTGTATATACTAGGGCAGGGGTCACCAACGCGGTGCCCGCGGTCACCAGGTAGCCCGTAAGGACCAGATCACACCTGTTCTAAAAATAGCTCAAAGAGCAGCACTTACCAGTGAGCTGCCTCTATTTTTAAAATTGTATTTATTTACTAGCAAGCTGGTCTCGCTTTGCTCGACATTTTTAATTCTAAAAGAGACAAAACTCAAATAGAATTTGAAAATCCAAGAAAATATTTTAAAGACTTGGTCTTCACTTGGAATAAGCGGTAGAAAATGGATGGATGGATGGGTCTTCACTTGTTTAAATAAATTCATTTATTTTTTTACTTTGCTTCTTATTACTTTTAGAAATACAATTTTAGAGAAAAAATACAACCTTAAAAATGATTTTAGGATTTTGAAACAAATATACCTTTTTACCTTTTAAATTTCTTCCTCTTCTTTCCTGACAATTTAAATCAATGTTCAAGTAATTTTTTTTTTTTTTATTGTAAAGAATAAATATTTTAGCTTCTGTTTTTTCGACGAAGAATATTTTTTAATATTTCTTCAAACTTACTATCATTAAAATTCAAAAAAAAGTATTCTGGCAAATCTAGAAAATCTGTAGAATAAAATGTAAATCTTATTTCAAAGTATTTTGAATTTCTTTTAAAATTTTTGTTCTGGAAAATCTAGAAGAAATACTGATTTGTCTTTGTTAGAAAAAAAGCTTGGTCCAATTTGTTATGTATTGTAACAAAGTGCAGATTGGATTTTAACCAATTTAAAACATGTCATCAAAATTCTAAAATGTATCTTAATCAGGAAAAATTACTAATGATGTTCCATAAATTCTTTTTTTAATTTTTTCAAAAAGATTCAAATTAGCTAGTTTTTCTCTTCTTTTTGTCGGTTGAATTTTGAATTTTAAAGAGTCGAAATTGAAGATAAACTATGTTTCAAAATTTTATTTTAATTTTTTTCGTGTTTTCTCCTCTTTTAAACCGTTCAATTAAGTGTTTTTTTCATCATTTATTCTCTACAAAAAACCTTCCGTTAAAGGAAAAAAAATGTACGACGGAATGACAGACAGAAATACCCATTTTATATATATATAAATGTATTTATTTAGCTATTCTTGTTTAAATCACACTTATGTGTAACTTACAAATGACAATATATTTATTTATTTAAGTGTGTATCAAACTGGTAGCCCTTCGCATTAATCAGTACCCAAGAAGTAGTTTTTGGTTTCAAAAAGGTTGGTGACCCCTGTACTAGGGCATCAAATCAGTGTCAGTTGAGTCGGTCCATAGGTTGCCTGTAGGGATTTTTAATGTCCAGCAGATGTCAGTATTTAGTGACACAGTATCGACACAGTATCAATACAGTTTTGCAATGTGTCGAAACGCTTCATGACGCCTCATCAACCCATCACTACTGAACATCATAACAATCGACCATTCTTGCAGATGTGAGTGGACAGAAAGGAATGTGAAGAATCAGCTGTGATTATGTCAAAAATCCCTGGGAGTCCCAATCAGAAAATGATATCGGTCCGATAGTAGCGTAAAAACAAAATTACTAAATTTACTAAATTACAAAAATTGTGTCCTGGGCATGACGTTAAAGTGCATCGGGCACTTTAACGTCTCAATACAACTAATTAATTAGATTCAGGTGTGCTGACAGGATATGGAACCGAAAGTAAAGGTGCTTCAAAACACAGAGACTCAACAGGAAATCCTGACAAAACAAGAGCACCAGGACAGGAAGTGATTCTAAACACAGGAAGTAGAAACTAGAAATAACACTGGACAGGAATTAAATCACCAAAACCCAGGAAAATGACCAAACTGTCAGTAGCAAGCCTGGCAGCATGTGGACACCGCTAAAAATCACTGAGGCTAAACAATGAGATAAGGCAAAACAAGATAAATAGTTTAGTTTTTAGTTTATTAAGGATCCCCATTAGTCTACGCCACAGTGGAGAGTAGTCTTCCTGGGGTCCAGGCAAAACTCATCACAAAGTCACAAAACAAAAGATTACAATGCAGTACAACATGATCAATAATAAAATGTTGTAATACAAAAATAGCAACAACAAAGAACAAAAAAACAAACAATAACTTTAAATTTACATAATAATGTTCATACCAAAGATAAAAAGAGCAATATATAAAAAAAATAAATAAATAAATATATACCGTATTTTCCGCACTATAAGGCGCACCTAAAAACCACAACTTTTCTCAAAAGCTGACAGTGCGCCTTATAACCCGGTGCGCTTTATATATGGATAAATATTAAGATTCATTTTCATAAAGTTTAGGTCTCGCAACTACGGTAAACAGCCGCCATCTTTTTTCCCCGTAGAAGAAGCGCGCGGTGCATGCTGGGATATGTGACGTTTCATTTCCATTTGTGTGTTTATGTAAAGACCCCAAAATGGCTCCTATTAAGTGTGTTGTCTGTCTAATTATAAATAATGCAGACGAGGCGTGTTAACTGAGTTCTCAACGTTTACTCACAGCGTGCTCATAACCACATTCTAACTGCCAGCATACAACGCTTCTCAGGGCTACCGCGCATGCTCGTAACTATCGTTGCATGCTGGGTAGTGTAGTTGTTATATTTGCTAGCTCATAACAGCACATTGAGAGACACGCTTACGCGCTTAATTCAATACTCGCCGTCATTCCGGGTGGATTGACAAAAGACCTCCAGCCGCTAGATATTGGTGTCAACAGGGCATTCGAAGCTAGACTGCTAACTGCGTGGGAACAATGGATGACAGAAGGCGAACACACCTTCACTAAGACGAGGAGGCAGCGCCAGACGACGCCAACATCTGCCAGTGGATCTCACATTTGCCCAACTTTTCACTTCGGACACCGAAGACGAAGGATTTACGAATGAAGAATAACTTCAGAAAGTGAGCGCTATGTTTATTTTGTGTGTTGTGACATTAACGTTCGAGCAACATTATGTTGCTATTGCTCTGCACTATTTTGAATTTTACTATGTTTGTGATTGCACATTTGCGTACATTTTGGGAGTGAACAGAGTTGTTAGAACGCTGGTTTTTAATATATTATTAAAGTTTGACTGACCTATCTGACTGTTTTTTTGACATTCCCTTTAGCGCAGCGTAGGCGCGGCTTATAGTCCGGGGCGGCTTATTGGTGGACAAAGTTATGAAATATGCCTTTCATTAAAGGTGCGGCTAATAATCCGGTGCGCCTTATAGTGCGGAAAATACGGTATATATATATATATATATATATATATTTGCAAAAATAAAACAAAGAACCAATGGCCTATAATATACACATTAGTGTACCAACAACAAACAATAAGTGACGAAAAAGTACCATCCATTTATTTTCTACTGCTTGTCCCATAATCAATAAAAAAGTCAATAATCAATAAAACCAGTCATGACATTAGGTACAATCTAGAATAATCTCTTTCCGCAATACTTCTCCTCTTAGTCTATTCTTAAAATCTTAAAAGAAAGTACTGTATGTACTAGTGTTCTCCCGATACCAATATTTTGGTACCGGTACCGGTATCAAAATGTATTTTGGTACTTTTCTAAATAAAGGGCACCACAAAAAATATCATTATTGGCTTTATTTTAACAAAAAATCTTAAGGTACATTAACCATATGTTTATTATTGTAATTTAGTCCTTAAATAAAATAGTGAACATACTAGACAACTTGTCTTTTAGTAGTAAGTAAACAAACAAAGACTCCTAATTAGTCTATGCAGTAACATATTGTGTCATTTATACACCTATTATTTTGTACACATTATGAGGGACAAACTGTAAAAATGAATGATTAATCTACTTGTTCATTTACTGTTAATATCTGCTTATTTTCTGTTTTAACATGTTCTATCTACACTTCTGTTAAAATGTAATAATCACTTATTCTTCTCTTCTTTGATACTTTACATTAGTTTTGGATGATACCACACATTTAGGTATCCATTCGATACCAAGTAGTAACAGGATCATACATTGGTCATATTCAAAGCCCTCATGTGTCCAAGGACGTATTTCCTGAGTTTATAAATTAAGAAAAAACTAAATAAGATTTTGTGATGCTAAAAAAAATATCGATGTAATCATAGTAGTATCGACTAAATACGGCTCTTGTACTTGGTATCCTTACAGTGGATGTTAGGTGTAGATCCACCAATGGCATTTGTTTACATTGGTTTACATCGGAAGAGTTGGTGCTGCAGAGAATTCTAAGAATTTGTTCTGTAGTGTTTATGTTGTGTTTCGATGCAAATATTCCCCAAAATGTGTTTGTCATTGTTGTTTAGCGTGGTTTCACTATATGGCACATGTTTATGACAGTGTTGGCATTGTGTGATCAAAGTTAAGATATTCGACTTGACGGTTACTGAACGAACATATTGAAATCTTGTCTTATCTTTGCCGACTATAGACCACTATTACCGCATCAAACATTATAGTTCCTTTAATCTTGAGCTATTTAGCCAAAATTCGTCCGATCTCCTATTTCTGTCTGTACATATTGTCTGCTTGTTAGAACTCCGTTATTCGGGTGGGGGACCAGTACTTTTTAGAGGCGGTATAGTACCGAGTATGATTCGTTAGTATCGCGGTACTATACTAATATCGGTATACCGTACAACACTTGTATGTACTGCGGGTTTTACAACCCCCCATTTTTCGCCTTCCTGTACTTGTTTTTGGAAAGCTTGTTTTTCTACCATTTGACACAGATCAATTATAATTGCGGCCATGCCCTACTACTTCATGAACTATGAACTTTTGACTGACATCTCACGGTGACCACTCCCTTCATCCAATAGACCGGTGTTTAGTTTGCCGTTAGATACAGTCTGGTGTGCCGTGGGAGATTATCTAATTTCACATATTTGGGTTAAAAATATTTTTGCAAAGAAGTAATTATAGTCTGCAAATGATGTGTTGTTGTTGAGTGTCGGTGCTGTCTAGAGCTGGGCAGAGTAACCGTGTAATACTCTTCCATATCAGTAGGTGGCAGCCGGTAGCTAATTGCTTTGTAGATGTTATAAACAGCGGGAGGCAGGGTGCAGGTAAAAAGGTGTCTAATGCTTCAACAAAAAATAAACAAAAGGTGAGTACCGCTAAGAAAATTCATTGAAGCTTAGGGAAGGCTATGCAGAACAAATTTAAAACTGAACTGGCTACAAAGTAAACAAAAACAGAATGCTGGACGACAGCAAAGACTTACTGCGGAGCAAAGACGGCGTCCACAATGTGCATCCGAACATGACATGACAATCAACAATGTCCCCACAAAGAAGGATTAAAAACAACTGAAATATTCTTGATTGCTAAAACAAAGTAGAGGCAGGAAAAAAAACAAAGGAAGACATGAAACTGCTACAGGAAAATACCAAAAAAATTGAAAAAGCCAACAAAATGGGAAAATCAAAACACTACACACAGGAAAACACCAAAAAAGTTCAATAAGTCAGGGTGTGATGTGACAGGTGGTACTTTGAGACAAGATGCATGCTTGGTTATGCTTTAAAGTCATATCCAACAATTGCGAAAAACGACTTTTTACTGTCAACTGAGTTATGTTTTTTAATGATTTCTGCTGGTGGTGTGCCTCCGGTTTTTTTTCCAATGAAAAAAATGTGCCTTGGCAATGAGCGCCAAAGAAAGTGTGAGAAGGCCAGCATGCAGGTGTTTGTCATAAATTAAGGAACTGCTGCTTAATAGAGAAAAGAAAAACGTGGACCGTGTGTCAAAAGTGCATCAACTCCTCAGTGAGGAAAGTAGCCAAAAAAGTTGCTCGTAGTGGCCCGGAGGAATTCTTCGCCTCATTTGCATAATTGACAACAAAGGACGCTGTAGGAGAGAGGAATTACGTCCAGGGAGAGATAAAAAGTGAGTCCAAAAAATGCAAAAGTATGACTAAAACTGTGACTGAACTTTCTTCTGTTGATTCTTGGTTGCTTTTCTTCAAATGTAAATCAGTTTGGTTCTGCATGGTTAAATGATAGAGTAGTACATTTGGAAAATTGTGACATTTACCAACAAACCGAATCTACTGACTGTTTCATTAACGTGAACGATGGGATTTACAGTATTTTTAGCGTGGCAGTGAAGAAACATTTACATTTCGCTCTGGAAACAAAGAAGCAAACAGCGGCAGCTTTGCACACTTTATTTGCAATATGGACACGGATGGGGTGTGTCATCTCTCTGCTCTGACTGCAGCTGGGACTGCTGCGGGAGGCTGCTGTCAACCTGACCGCCTGTGAGAAGGGGCTCACAGCAACACCCGCTACTTGCTTTCATGTCTCCAAAATACTCCATAAAACCTCTACATTTGTCGCTAGTCCCTTTTGAGGGAACAAAGATTTAGAGAGAAAGTCGGCAAGTTGGCAACACTGGTATCAATGACACGCCTTTGTCAAGTAAAGACAGAAGAACAACTTCAAGCAATCACAACAAAACTGTCATAAAAGACAGAATACAGCGTCAAGAAGCTATGGAACATTGTAATGGGTTCGTGGAAACCTTGACCAAGTGTGACCAAGGATCTAACTAGTGGTTCAAACCTCTCTAACCCTAACCCAAACCCCAACCCTAACCGTAACCCTGGTCTAACTAACCCTAACCCTACCCCCAACCCTAACCCTAACCCTAACCTTTCATTGATTGATTGAGACTTTTATTAGTAGATTGCACGGTACAGTACATATTCTGTACAGTTGACCACTAAATGGTAACACCCGAATAAGGGTTTCAACTTGTTTAAGTCGGGGTCCACGTTAATCAATTCATGGTAGAAGAACAACTTCAAGCAATCACAACAAAACTGTCATAAAAGACAGAATACAGCGTCAGGAAGCTATGGAACATTGTGAAGGGTTTGTGGAAATCTTGACCAAGTGTGACCAAGGGTCTAACTAGTGGTTCAAGGGTCTAACCTCTCTAACCCTAACCCAAACCCCAACCCCAACCCTAACTCTGGTCTAACTAACCCTAACCACAACCCCAACCCCAACCCCAATCCTAACCCTAACCCTAACCTTTGATTGATTGAGACTTTTATTAGTAGATTGCACAGTACAGTACATATTTCGTACAGTTGACCACTAAATGGTAACACCCGAATAAGTTTTTCAACTTGTTTAAGTCGGGGTCCACGTTAATCAATTCATGGTAGAAGAACAACTTCAAGCAATCACAACAAAACTGTCATAAAAGACAGAATATAGCGTCAGGAAGTTATGGAACATTGTGAAGGGTTCGTGGAAACCTTGACCAAGTGTGAACCAAGGGTCTAACTAGTGGTTCAAGGGTCTAACCTCTCTAACCCTAACCCTAATTCCAACCCCAACCCTAACCCTAACTCTGGTCTAACTAACTCTAACCCTAGCCCCAACCCCAACCCTAACCCTAACCCTAACCCTAACCCTAACCTTTGATTGGTTGATTGAGACTTTTATTAGTAGATTGCACAGTACAGTACATATTCCGTACAGTTGACCATTAAATGGTAACACCCGAATAAGTTTTTCAACTTGTGAAAGTTGGGGTCCACGTTAATCAATTCATGGTAGAAGAACAACTTCAAGCAATCACAACAAAATAGTCATAAAACACAGAATACAGCATCAGGAAACTATGGAACATTGTGAAGGGTTCGTGGAAACCTTGACCAAGTGTGACCAAGGGTCTAACTAGTGGTTCAAGGGTCTAACCTCTTTAACCCCAACCCTAATTCCAACCCCAACCCTAACCCTAACTCTGGTCTAACTAATCCTAACCCTAACCCCAACCCCAACCATAACCCTAACCCTAACCATAACCCATTAGTAGATTGCACAGTGCAGTACATATTCCGTACAATTGACCACTAAATGGTAACACCCCAATAAGTTTTTCAACTTGTTTAAGTCGGGGTCCACGTTAATCAATTCATGGTAGAAGAACAACTTCAAGCAATCACAACAAAACAGTCATAAAAGACAGAATACAGCGTCAGGAAGCTATGGAACATTGTGAAGGGTTCGTGGAAACCTTGACCAAGTGTGACCAAGGGTCTAACTAGTGGTTCCAGGGTCTAACCTTTCTAACCCTAACCCTAATTCCAACCCCAACCCTAACCCTAATTCTGGTCTAACTAACCCTAACCCTAACCCCAACCCCAACCCTAAACCTAACCCTAACCATAACCCATTAGTAGATTGCACAGTACAGTACATATTCCGTACAATTGACCACTGAATGGTAGCGCTCCAATACGTTTTTCAACTTGTTTAAGTCGGGGTCCACGTTAATAAATTCATGGTAGAAGAACAACTTCAAGCAATCACAACAAAACTGTCATAAAAGACAGAATACAGCGTCAGGAAGCTATGGAACATTGTGAAGGGTTCGTGGAAACCGTGACCAAGTGTGACCAAGGGTCCAACTAGTGGTTCAAGGGTCGAACCTCTTTAACCCTAACCCTAATTCCAACCCCAACCCTAACCCTAACTCTGGTCTAACTAACCCTAACCCTAACCCTAACCCTAACCCCAACCCTAACCCTAACCCTAACCATAACCCATTAGTAGATTGCACAGTGCAGTACATATTCCGTACAATTGACCACTAAATGGTAACACCCCAATAAGTTTTTCAACTTGTTTAAGTCGGGGTCCACGTTACTCAATTCATGGTAGAAGAACAACTTCAAGCAATCACAACAAAAGTGTCATAAAAGACAGAATACAGCGTCAGGAAACTATGGAACATTGTGAAGGGTTCGTGGAAACCTTGACCAAGTGTGACCAAGGGTCTAACTAGTGGTTCAAGGGTCTAATTTCTTTAACCCTAACCCTAATTCCAACCCCAACCCTAACCCAAACTCTGGTCTAACTAACCCTAACCCTAACCCCAACCCCAAACCTAACCCTAACCCTAACCATAACCCATTAGTAGATTGCACAGTACAGTACATATTCCATACAATTGACCACTAATTGGTAACACTCCAATAAGTTTTTCAACTTGTTTAAGTCGGGTTCCACGTTAATCAATTCATGGTAGAAGAACAACTTCAAGCAATCACAACAAAACTGTCATAAAACACAGAATACAGCGTCAGGAAACTATGGAACATAGTGAAGGGTTCGTGGAAACCTTGACCAAGAGTGACCAAGGGTCTAACTAGTGGTTCAAGGGTCTAACCTCTCTAACCCTAACCCTAACCCTAATTCCAACCCAAACCCTAACCCGAACTCTGGTCTAACTAACCCTAACCCTACCCCCAACCCTAACCCTAACCCTAACCCTAACCCTAACCTTTCATTGATTGATTGAGACTTTTATTAGTAGATTGCACAGTACAGTACATATTCCGTACAATTGACCACTAAATGGCAACACCCCAGTAAGTGTTTCAACTTGTTTAAGTCGGGGTCCACGTTAATCAATTCATGGTAGAAGAACAACTTCAAGCAATCACAACAAAACTGTCATAAAAGACAGAATACAGCGTCAGGAAACTATGGAACATAGTGAAGGGTTCGTGGAAACCTTGACCAAGTGTGACAAAGGGTCTAACTAGTGGTTCAAGGGTCTAACCTCTCTAACCCTAACCCTAACCCTAACCCTAACCCTAACCCTAACCCAAACGCTGGTCTAACTAACCCTAACCCTACCCCCAACCCTAACCCTAACCCTAACCCTAACCCTAACCTTTCATTGATTGATTGAGACTTTTATTAGTAGATTGCACAGTACAGTACATATTCCGTACAATTGACCACTAAATGGCAACACCCCAATAAGTGTTTCAACTTGTTTAAGTCGGGGTCCACGTTAATCAATTCATGGTAGAAGAACAACTTCAAGCAATCACAACAAAACTGTCATAAAACAAAGAATACAGCGTCAGGAAACTATGGAACATAGTGAAGGGTTTGTGGAAACCTTGACCAAGAGTGACCAAGGGTCTAACTAGTGGTTCAAGGGTCTAACCTCTCTAACCCTAACCCTAGCCCTAATTCCAACCCAAACCCTAACCCGAACTCTGGTCTAACTAACCCTAACAATACCCCCAACCCTAACCCTAACCCTAACCCTAACCCTAACCTTTCATTGATTGATTGAGACTTTTATTAGTAGATTGCACAGTACAGTACATATTCCGTACAATTGACCACTAAATGGCAACACCCCAATAAATGTTTCAACTTGTTTAAGTCGGGGTCCACGTTAATCAATTCATGGTAGAAGAACAACTTCAAGCAATCACAACAAAACTGTCATAAAACACAGAATACAGCGTCAGGAAACTATGGAACATTGTGAAGGGTTCGTGGAAACCTTGACCAAGTGTGACCAAGGGTCTAACTCGTGGTTCAAGGGTCTAACCTCTCTAACCCTAACCCTAACCCTAACCCAAACGCTGGTCTAACTAACCCTAACCCTAACCCCAACCCCAACCCCAACCCTAACCCTAACCCTAACCCTAACCTTTGATTGATTGATTGAGACATTTATTAGTAGATTGCACAGTACAGTACATATTCCGTACAATTGACCACTAAATGGCAACACCCCAATAAGTGTTTCAACTTGTTTAAGTCGGGGTACACGTTAATCAATTCATGGTAGAAGAACAACTTCAAGCAATCACAACAAAACTGTCATAAAAGACAGAATACAGCGTCAGGAAGCTATGGAACATTGTGAAGGGTTCGTGGAAACCTTCACCAAGTGTGACCAAGGGTCTAACTAGTGGTTCAAGTGTCTAACCTCTCTAACCCTAACCCAAACCCCAACCCCAACCCTAACCCTAACCCTGGTCTAACTAACCCTAACCATAACCCCAACCCCAACCCTAACCCTAACCCTAACCTTTTATTGATTGATTGAGACTTTTATTAGTAGATTGCACAGTACAGTACATATTCCGTACAATTGACCACTAAATGGTAAAACCCCAATAAATTTTTCAACTTGTTTAAGTCGGGGTCCACGTTAATAAATTCATGGTAGAAGAACAACTTCAAGCAATCACAACAAAACTGTCATAAAAGACAGAATACAGCGTCAGGAAGCTATGGAACATTGTGAAGGGTTTGTGGAAACCTTGACCAAGTGTGACCAAGGCTCTAACTAGTGGTTCAAGGGTCTAACCTCTCTAACCCTAACCCTAATTCCAACCCCAACCCTAACCCTAACTCTGGTCTAACTAACCCTAACCCTAACACCAACCCTAACCCTAACCCTAACCTTTGATTGATTGATTGAGACTTTTATTAGTAAGATTGCACAGTACATGGCATATTCCGTACAATTGACCACTAAATGGTAACACCCAAATACGTTTTTCAACTTGTTCAAGTCGGCCTCCACGTTACTCAATTTATGGTAGAAGAACAACTTCAAGCAATCACAACAAAACTGTCATAAAAGACAGAATACAGCGTCAGGAAACTATGGAACATTGTGAAGGGTTTGTGGAAACCTTGACCAAGAGTGACCAAGGGTCTAACTAGTGGTTCAAGGGTCTAACCTCTCTAAACCTAACCCTAACCCTAACCCTAATTCCAACCCAAACCCTAACCCGAACTCTGGTCTAACTAACCCTAACCCTACCCCCAACCCTAACCCTAACCCTAACCCTAACCCTAACCTTTCATTGATTGATTGAGACTTTTATTAGTAGATTGCACAGTACAGTACATATTCCGTACAATTGACCACTAAATGGCAACACCCCAATAAATGTTTCAACTTGTTTAAGTCGGGGTCCACGTTAATCAATTCATGGTAGAAGAACAACTTCAAGCAATCACAACAAAACTGTCATAAAACACAGAATACAGCGTCAGGAAACTATGGAACATTGTGAAGGGTTCGTGGAAACCTTGACCAAGTGTGACCAAGGGTCTAACTAGTGGTTCAAGGGTCTAACTTCTTTAACTCTAACCCTAATTCCAACCCCAACTCTAACCCTAACTCTGGTCTAACTAACCCTAACCCTAACCCCAACACCAACCCTAACCCTAACCCTAACCCTAACCATAACCCATTTGTAGATTGCACAGTACAGTACATATTCCGTACAATTGACCACTAAATGGTAACACCCCAATATGTTTTACAACTTGTTTAAGTCGGGGTCCACGTTAATAAATTTATGGTAGAAGAACAACTTCAAGCAATCACAAAAAAACTGTCATAAAAGACAGAATACAGCGTCAGGAAGCTATGGAACATTGTGAAGGGTTCATGGAAACCTTGACCAAGTGTGACCAAGGCTCTAACTAGTGGTTCAAGGGTCTAACCTCTCTAACCCTAACCCAAACCCCAACCCCAACCCTAACCCTAACTCTGGTCTAACTAACCCTAACCACAACCTCAACCTCAACCCTAACCCTAACCCTAACCCTAACCCTAACCCTAATCTTTGATTGATTGATTGAGACTTTTATTAGTAGATTGCACAGTACAGTAAATATTCCGTACAGTTGACCACTAAATGGTAACACCCCAATAAGTTTTTCAACTTGTTTAAGTCGGGGTCCACGTTAATAAATTCATGGTAGAAGAACAACTTCAAGCAATCACAACAAAACTGTCATAAAACACAGAATACAGCGTCAGGAAGCTATGGAACATTGTGAAGGGTTCGTGGAAAACTTGACCAAGTGTGACCAAGGCTCTAACTAGTGGTTCAAGGGTCTAACCTCTCTAACCCTAACCCAAACCCCAACCCCAACCCTAACCCTAACCCTAGTCTAACTAACCCTAACCATAACTCCAACCCCAACCCTAACCCTAACCCTAACCCTAACCTTTGATTGATTGATTGAGACTTTTATTAGTAAGATTGCACAGTACATGGCATATTCCGTACAATTGACCACTAAATGGTAACACCCAAATAAGTTTTTCAACTTGTTTAAGTCGGGATCCACGTTAATCACTTCATGGTAGAAGAACAACTTCAAGCAATCACAACAAAACTGTCATAAAAGACAGAATACAGCGTCAGGAAGCTATGGAACATTGTGAAGGGTTCGTGGAAACCTTCACCAAGTGTGACTAAGGGTCTAACTAGTGGTTCAAGGGTCCAACCTCTCTAACCCTAACCCTAATTCCAACCCCAACCCTAACCCTAACCCTGGTCTAAATAATCCTAACCCTAACCCCAACCCCAACCCTAACCCTAACCCTAACCCTAACCATAACCCATTAGTAGATTGCACAGTACAGTACATATTCCGTACAGTTGACCACTAAATGGTAACACCCGAATAAGTTTTTCAACTTGTTTAAGTCGGGGTCCACGTTAATCAATTCATGGTAGAAGAACAACTTCAAGCAATCACAACAAAACTGTCATAAAACATAGAATACAGCGTCAGGAAACTATGGAACATTGTGAATGGTTCGTGGAAACCTTGACCAAGTGTGACCAAGGGTCTAACTAGTGGTTCAAGGGTCTAACCTCTCTAACCCTAACCCTAATTCCAACCCCAAGCCTAACCTTAACCCTGGTCTAACTAACCCTAACCCTAACCCCAACCCTAACCCTAACCCTAACCCTAACCCTAACCCTAACCTTTCATTGATTGATTGAGACTTTTATTAGTAGATTGCACAGTACAGTACATATTCCGTACAATTGACCACTAAATGGTAACACCCCAATACGTTTTTCAACTTGTTTAAGTCGGGGTCCACGTTAATCAATTCATGGTAGAAGAACAACTTCAAGCAATCACAACAAAACTGTCATAAAACACAGAATACAGCGTCAGGAAACTATGGAACATTGTGAAGGGTTCGTGGAAACCTTGACCAAGTGTGACCAAGGGTCTAACTAGTGGTTCGAGGGTCTAACCTCTTTAACCCTAACCCTAATTCCAACCCCAACCCTAGCCCTAACTCTGGCCTAACTAACCCTAACCCTAACCCTACCCCCAACCCCAACCCTAACCCTAACCCTAACCATAACCCATTAGTAGATTGCACAGTACAGTACATATTCCGTACAATTGACCACTAAATGGTAACACCCAAATAAGTTTTTCAACTTGTTTAAGTCGGCGTCAACGTTAATCAATTCATGGTAGAAGAACAACTTCAAGCAATCACAACAAAACTGTCCTAAAAGACAGAAAATAGCGTCAGGAAGTTATAGAACATCGTGAAGGGTTTGTGGAAACCTTCAACAAGTGTGACCAAGGGTCTAACTAGTGGTTCAAGGGTCTAACCTCTCTAACCCTAACCCAAACCCCAACCCCAACCCTAACCCTAACCCTGGTCTAACTAACCCTAACCATAACCCAAACCCCAACCCTAACCCTAATCTTTGATTGATTGATTGATTGAGACTTTTATTAGTAGATTGCACGGTACAGTACATATTCCGTACAGTTGACCACTAAATGGTAACACCCGAATAAGTTTTTCAACTTGTTTAAGTCGGGGTCCACGTTAATAAATTCATGGTAGAAGAACAACTTCAAGCAATCACAACAAAACTGTCATAAAAGACAGAATACAGCGTCAGGAAGCTATGGAACATTGTGAAGGGTTCGTGGAAACCTTCACCAAGTGTGACCAAGGGTCTAACTAGTGGTTCAAGGGTCTAACCTCCCTAACCCTAACCGAAAACCCTAACCCCAACCCTAACCCTAACCCTGGTCTAACTAACCCTAACCATAACCCCAACACCAACCCTAACCCTAACCCTAACCCTAACCCTAACCATAACCCATTAGTAGATTGCACAGTACAGTACATATTCCGTACAATTGACCACTAAATGGTAACACCCCAATAAGTTTTTCAACTTGTTTAAGTCGGGGTCCACGTTAATCAATTCATGGTAGAAGAACAACTTCAAGCAATCACAACAAAACTGTCATAAAAGACAGAATACAGCGTCAGGAAGCTATGGAACATTGTGAAGGGTTTGTGGAAACCTTGACCAAGTGTGACCAAGGGTCTAACTAGTGGTTCAAGGGTCTAACCTCTCTAACCCTAACCCTAATTCCAACCCCAACCCTAACCCTAACTCTGGTCGAACTAACCCTAACCCTAACCCTAACCCACAGTACCCTAACCCTAACCCTAACCCTAACCCTAACCCTAACCCTAACCTTAATTCCAACCCCAACCCTAACCCTAACTCTGGTCTAACTAATCCTAATCCTAACCCCAACCCCAACCCTAACCCCAACCCTAACCGTAACCATAACCCATTAGTAGATTGCACAGTACAGTACATATTCCGTACAATTGACAACTAAATGGTAGCACCCCAATAAGTTTTTCAACTTGTTTAAGTCGGGGTCCACGTTAATAAATTCATGGTAGAAGAACAACTTCAAGCAATCACAACAAAACTGTCATAAAAGACAGAATACAGCGTCAGGAAGCTATGGAACATTGTGAAGGGTTCGTGGAAACCTTGTCCTAGTGTGACCAGGGGTCTAACTAGTGGTTCAAGGGTCTAACCTCTCTAACCCTAACCCTAATTCCAACCCCAACCCTAACCCTAACTCTGGTCTAACTAACCCTAACCACAACCCCAACCCCAACCCTAACCCTAACCCTAACCATAACCCATTGGTAGATTGCACAGTACAGTACATATTCTGTACAGTTGACCACTAAATGGCAACACTCCAATAAGTTTTTCAACTTGTTTAAGTCGGGGTCCACGTTAATCAATTCATGGTAGAAGAACAACTTCAAGCAATCACAACAAAACTGTCATAAAACACAGAATACAGTGTCAGGAAGCTATGGAACATTGTAAAGGGTTCGTGGAAACCTTGACCAAGTGTGACCAAGGGTCTAACTAGTGGTTCAAGGGTCTAACTTCTTTAACCCTAACCCTAATTCCAACCCCAAACCTAACCCTAACCCTAACCATAACCCATTAGTAGATTGCACAGTACAGTACATATTCCGTACAATTGACCACTAAATGGCAACACCCCGATAAGTTTTTCAACTTGTTTAAGTCGGGGTCCACGTTAATCAATTCATGGTAGAAGAACAACTTCAAGCAATCACAACAAAACTGTCATAAAACACAGAATGCAGCGTCAGGAAGCTGTGGAACATTCTGAAGGGTTCGTGGAAACCTTGACCAAGTGTGACCAAGGGTCTAACTAGTGGTTCAAGGGTCTAACCTTCCTAACCCTAACCCAAACCCCAACCCCAACCCAAACCCTAACCCTGGTCTAACTAACGCTAACCATAACCCCAACCCTAACCCTAACCCTAACCCTAACCTTTGATTGATTGATTGAGACTTTTAATAGTAGATTGCACAGTACAGTACATATTCCGTACAATTGACCACTAAATGGTAACACCCAAATAAGTTTTTCAACTTGTTTAAGTCGG
The DNA here is from genome assembly GCF_033978685.3 of Nerophis lumbriciformis. Lineage (NCBI taxonomy): Eukaryota > Metazoa > Chordata > Actinopteri > Syngnathiformes > Syngnathidae > Nerophis > Nerophis lumbriciformis. The sequence goes on from NC_084567.2 coordinate 41,802,701, forward strand.
GGTCCAAGTTAATAAATTCATGGTAGAAGAACAACTTCAAGCAATCACAACAAAACTGTCATAAAAGACAGAATACAGCGTCAGTAAGCTATGGAACATTGTGAAGGGTTTGTGGAAACCTTGACCAAGTGTGACCAAGGGTCTAACTAGTGGTTCAAGGGTCTAACCTCTCTAACCCTTAACCAAACCCCAACCCCAACCCTAACCCTAACCCTGGTCTAACTAACCCTAACCATAACCCCAACCCCAACCCTAACCCTAACGCTAACCTTTGATTGATTGATTGAGACTTTTATTAGTAGATTGCACAGTACATGGCATATTCCGTACAATTGACCACTAAATGGTAACACCCCAATACGTTTTTCAACTTGTTTAAGTCGGGGTCCACGTTAATCAATTCATGGTAGAAGAACAACTTCAAGCAATCACAACAAAAGTGTCATAAAAGACAGAATACAGCGTCAGGAAGCTATGGAACATTGTGAAGGGTTCGTGGAAACCTTGACCAAGTGTGACCAAGGGTCTAACTAGTGGTTCAAGGGTCTAACCTCTCTAACCCTAACCCTAATTCCAACCCCAACCCTAACCCTAACTCTGGTTTAACTAACCCTAACCCTAACCCTAACCCCAACCCCAACCCTAACCCTAACCCTAAACCTAACCTTTGATTGATTGATTGAGACTTTTATTAGTAAGATTGCACAGTACATGGCATATTCCGTACAATTGACCACTAAATGGTAACACCCAAATAAGTTTTTCAACTTGTTTAAGTAGGGGATCCACGTTAATCACTTCATGGTAGAAGAACAACTTCAAGCAATCACAACAAAACTGTCATAAAAGACAGAATACAGCGTCAGGAAGCTATGGAACATTGTGAAGGGTTCGTGGAAACCTTGACCAAGTGTGACCAAGGCTCTAACTAGTGGTTCAAGGGTCTAACCTCTCTAACCCTAACCCTAATTCCAACCCTAACCCTAACCCTAACCCTGGTCTAACTAACCCTAACCACAACCCCAACCCCAATCCTAACCCTAACCCTAACCTTTGATTGATTGAGACTTTTATTTGTAGATTGCACAGTACAGTACATATTCCCTACAATTGACCACTAAATGGTAACACCCGAATAAGTTTTTCAACTTGTTTAAGTCGGCGTCCACGTTAATCAATTCATGGTAGAAGAACAACTTCAAGCAATCACAACAAAACTGTCATAAAAGACAGAATACAGCGTCAGGAAGTTATGGAACATTGTGAAGGGTTCGTGGAAACCTTGACCAAGTTTGACCAAGGGTCTAACTAGTGGTTCAAGGGTCTAACCTCTCTAACCCTAACCCTAATTCCAACCCCAACCCTAACCCTAACTCTGGTCTAACTAACCCTAACCCTAGCCCCAACCCCAACCCTAACCCTAACCCTAACCCTAACCCTAACCTTTGATTGGTTGATTGAGACTTTTATTAGTAGATTGCACAGTACAGTACATATTCCGTACAGTTGACCATTAAATGGTAACACCCGAATAAGTTTTTCAACTTGTGAAAGTCGGGGTCCACGTTAATCAATTCATGGTAGAAGAACAACTTCAAGCAATCACAACAAAAGTGTCATAAAAGACAGAATACAGCGTCAGGAAACTATGGAACATTGTGAAGGGTTCGTGGAAACCTTGACCAAGTGTGACCAAGGGTCTAACTAGTGGTTCAAGGGTCTAACTTCTTTAACCCTAACCCTAATTCCAACCCCAACCCTAACCCAAACTCTGGTCTAACTAACCCTAACCCTAACCCCAACCCCAAACCTAACCCTAACCCTAACCATAACCCATTAGTAGATTGCACAGTATAGTACATATTCCGTACAATTGACCACTAAATGGTAACACTCCAATAAGTTTTTCAACTTGTTTAAGTCGGGGTCCACGTTAATAAATTCATGGTAGAAGAACAACTTCAAGCAATCACAACAAAACTGTCATAAAAGACAGAATACAGCGTCAGGAAGCTATGGAACATTGTAAAGGGTTCGTGGAAACCTTCACCAAGTGTGACCAAGGGTCTAACTAGTGGTTCAAGGGTCTAACCTCTCTAACCCTAACCCTAATTCCAACCCCAACCCTAACCCTAACTCTGGTCTAACTAACCCTAACCCTAACCCCAACCCCAACCCTAACCCTAACCCTAACCCTAACCATCACCCATTAGTAGATTGCACAGTACAGTACATATTCCGTACAATTGACCACTAAATGGTAGCACCCCGATAAGTTTTTCAACTTGTTTAAGCCGGGGTCCACGTTAATCAATTCATGGTAGAAGAACAACTTCAAGCAATCACCACAATACTGTCATAAAAGACAGAATACAGCGTCAGGAAGCTATGGAACATTGTGAAGGGTTCGTGGAAACCTTGACCAAGTGTGACCAAGGGTCTAACTAGTGGTTCAAGGGTCTAACCTCTCTAACCCTAACCCAAACCCCAACCCCAACCCTAACCCTAACCCTGGTCTAACTAACCCTAACCATAACCCCAACCCCAACCCTAACCCTAACCCTAACCCTAACCCTAACCCTAACCTTTGATTGATTGATTGAGACTTTTATTAGTAAGATTGCACAGTACAGTACATATTCCGTACAATTGACCACTAAATGGTAACACCTCAATAAGTTTTTCAACTTGTTTAAGTCGGGGTCCACGTTAATAAATTCATGGTAGAAGAACAACTTCAAGCAATCACAACAAAACTGTCATAAAAGACAGAATACAGCATCAGGAAGTTATGGAACATTGTGAAGGGTTTGTGGAAACCTTGACCAAGTGTGACCGATGGTCTAACTAGTGGTTCAAGGGTCTAACCTCTCTAACCCTAACCCTAACCCTATTTCCAACCCCAACCCTAACCCTAACCCTAACCCTAACCCTAACTCTGGTCTAACTAACCCTAACCCTAACCCCAACCCCAACCCTAACCCTAACCTTAACCCTAACCCTAACCTTCGATTGATTGATTGAGACTTGTATTAGTAAAATTGCACAGTACAGTACATATTCCTTACAATTGACCACTAAATGGCAACACCCCAATAAGTTTTTCAACTTGTTTAAGTCGGGGTCCACGTTAATCAATTCATGGTAGAAGAACAACTTCAAGCAATCACAACAAAACTGTCATAAAACACAGAAAACAGCGTCAGGAAGCTATGGAACATTGTGAAGGGTTCGTGGAAACCTTCACCAAGTGTGACCAAGGGTCTAACTAGTGGTTCAAGGGTCTAACCTCTCTAACCCTAACCCAAACCCCAACCCCAACCCTAACCCTAACCCTGGTCTAACTAACCCTAACCATAACCCCAACCCCAACCCTAACCCTAACCCTAACCTTTGATTGATTGATTGAGACTTTTATTAGTAGATTGCACAGTACTTGGCATATTCCGTACAATTGACCACTAAATGGTAACACCCAAATAAGTTTTTCAACTTGTTTAAGTCGGGGTCCACATTAATCAATTCATGGTAGATGAACAACTTTAAACAATCACAACAAAAGTGTCTTAAAAGACAGAATACAGCGTCAGGAAGCTATGGAACATTGTGAAGGGTTCGTGGAAACCTTGACCAAGTGTGACCAAGGGTCTAACTAGTGGTTCAAGGGTCTAACCTCTCTAACCCTAACCCAAACCCCAACCCCAACCCTAACCCTGGTCTAACAAACCCTAACCATAACCCCAACCCCAACCCTAACCCTAACCCTAACCCTAACCCTAACCCTAACCCTAACCCTAACCCTAACCCTAACCCTAACCCTAACCTTAGATTGATTGATTGAGACTTTTATTAGTAAGATTGCACAGTACATGGCATATTCCGTACAATTGACCACTAAATGGTAGCACCCAAATAAGTTTTTCAACTTGTTTAAGTCGGCGTCCACGTTAATCAATTCATGGTAGAAGAACAACTTCAAGCAATCACAACAAAACTGTCATAAAAGACAGAATACAGCGTCAGGAAGCTATGGAACATTGTGAAGGGTTCGTGGAAACCTTGACCAAGTGTGACCAAGGCTCTAACTAGTGGTTCAAGGGTCTACCTCTCTAACCCAAACCGAAACCCCAACCCCAACCCTAACCCTAACTCTCGTCTAACTAACCCTAACCACAACCCCAAACCTAACCCTAACCCTAACCCTAACCTTTGATTGATTGATTGAGACTTTAATTAGTAGATTGCACAGTACAGTACATATTCCGTACAGTTGACCACTAAATGGTAACACCCGAACAAGTTTTTCAACTTGTTTAAGTCGAGGTCCACGTTAATCAATTCATGGTGGAAGAACAACTTCAAGCAATCACAACAAAACTGTCATAAAACACAGAAAACAGCGTCAGGAAGCTATGGAACATTGTAAAGGGTTCGTGGAAACCTTCACCAAGTGTGACCAAGGGTCTAACTAGTGGTTCAAGGGTCAAACCTCTCTAACCCTAACCCAAACCCCAACCCCAACCCTAACCCTAACCCTGGTCTAACTAACCCTAACCATAACCCCAACCCCAACCCTAACCCTAACCCTAACCTTTGATTGATTGATTGAGACTTTTATTAGTAGATTGCACAGTACTTGGCATATTCCGTACAATTGACCACTAAATGGTAACACCCAAATAAGTTTTTCAACTTGTTTAAGTCGGGGTCCACATTAATCAATTCATGGTAGATGAACAACTTTAAACAATCACAACAAAAGTGTCATAAAAGACAGAATACAGCGTCAGGAAGCTATGG
>NC_084567.2:41810000-41855000 GCF_033978685.3 Nerophis lumbriciformis
ATTGAGACTTTTATTAGTAAGATTGCCCAGTACATGGCATATTCCAAACAATTGACCACTAAATGGTAACACCCAAATAAGTTTTTCAACTTGTTTAAGTCGGCGTCCACATTAATCAATTCATGGTAGAAGAACAACTTCAAGCAATCACAACAAAACTGTCATAAAACACAGAATACAGCGTCAGGAAGCTATGGAACATTGTGAAGGGTTCGTGGAAACCTTGACCAAGTGTGACCAAGGCTCTAACTAGTGGTTCAAGGGTCTAACCTCTCGAACCCTAACCCCAACCCCAACCCCAACCCTAACCCTAACTCTGGTCTAACTAACCCTAACCACAACCACAACCCCAATCCTAACCCTAACCCTAACCTTTGATTGATTGAGACTTTTATTAGTAGATTGCATAGTACAGTACATATTCCGTACAGTTGACCACTAAATGGTAACACCTGAATAAGTTTTTCAACTTGTTTAAGTCGGCGTCCATGTTAATCAATTCATGGTAGAAGAACAACTTCAAGCAATCACAACAAAACTGTCATAAAACACAGAATACAGCGTCAGGAAGCTATGGAACATTGTGAAGGGTTCGTGGAAACCTTGACCAAGTGTGACCAAGGGTCTAATTGGTGGTTCAAGGGTCTAACTTCTTTAACCCTAACCCTAATTCCAACCCCAACCCTAACCCAAACTCTGGTCTAACTAATCCTAACCCTAACCCCAACCCCAACCCTAACCCTAACCCTAACCATAACCCATTAGTAGATTGCACAGTACAGTACATATTCCGTACAGTTGACCACTAAATGGTAACACCCAAATAAGTTTTTCAACTTGTTTAAGTCGGGTTCCACGTTAATCAATTCATGGTAGAAGAACAACTTCAAGCAATCACAACAAAACTGTCATAAAAGACAGAATACAGCGTCAGGAAACTATGGAACATTGTGAAGGGTTCGTGGAAACCTTGACCAAGTGTGACCAAGGGTCTAACTAGTGGTTCAAGGGTCTAACATCTCTAATCCTAACCCTAATTCCAACCCCAACCCTAACCCTAACTCTGGTCTAACTAATCCTAACCATAACCCCAACCCCATCCCTAACCCTAACTCTAACCCTAACCTTTGATTGATTGATTGAGACTTTTATTAGTAGATTGCACAGTACAGTACAAATTCCGTACAATTGACCACTAAATGGTAACACCCGAATAAGTTTTTCAACTTGTTTAAGTCGGGGTCCACGTTAATCAATTCATGGTAGAAGAACAACTTCAAGCAATCACAACAAAAGTGTCATAAAAGACAGAATACAGCGTCAGGAAACGATGGAACATTGTGAAGGGTTCGTGGAAACCTTGATCAAGTGTGACCAAGGGTCTAACTAGTGGTTCAAGGGTCTAACCTCCCTAAACCTAACCCAAACCCCAATCCCAACCCTAACCCTAACCCTGGTCTAACTAACCCTAACCATAACCCCAACCCCAACCCTAACCCTAACCCAAACCCTAACCCTAACCTTTGATTAATTGATTGAGACTTTTATTAGTAAGATTGCACAGTACATGGCATATTCCGTACAATTGACCACTAAATGGCAACACTCCAATAAGTTTTTCAACTTGTTTAAGTCGGGGTCCACGTTAATCACTTCATGGTAAAAGAACAACTTCAAGCAATCACAACAAAACTGTCATAAAAGACAGAATACAGCGTCAGGAAGCTATGGAACATTGTGAAGGGTTCGTGGAAACCTTGACCAAGTGTGACCAAGGGTGTAACTAGTGGTTCAAGGGTCTAACCTCTTTAACCCCAACCCTAATTCCAACCCCAACCCTAACCCTAACTCTGGTCTAACTAATCCTAACCCTAACCCCAACCCCAACCCTAACCCTAACCCTAACCATAACTCATTAGTAGATTGCAGAGTGCAGTACATATTCCGTACAATTGACCACTAAATGGTAACACCCCAATAAGTTTTTCAACTTGTTTAAGTCGGGGTCCACGTTAATCAATTCATGGTAGAAGAACAACTTCAAGCAATCACAACAAAACTGTCATAAAAGACAGAATACAGCGTCAGGAAGCTATGGAACATTGTAAAGGGTTCGTGAAAACCTTGACCAAGTGTGACCAAGGCTCTAACTAGTGGTTCAAGGGTCTCACCTCTCTAACCCTAACCCAAACCCCAACCCCAACCCCAACCCTAACCCTGGTCTAACTAACCCTAACCATAACCCCAACCCCAACCATAACCCTAACCCTAACCTTTGATTGATTGATTGAGACTTTTATTAGTAAAATTGCACAGTACAGTACATATTCCGTACAATTGACCACTAAATGGTAACACCCAAATAAGTTTTTCAACTTGTTTAAGTCGGGATCCACGTTAATCACTTCATGGTAGAAGAACAACTTCAAGCAATCACAACAAAACAGTCATAAAAGACAGAATACAGCGTCAGGAAGCTATGGAACATTGTGAAGGGTTTGTGGAAACCTTCACCAAGTGTGACCAAGGGTCTAACAAGTGGTTCAAGGGTCTAACCTCTCTAACCCTAACCCAAACCCCAACCCCAACTCTAACCCTAACTCTGGTCTAACTAACCCTAACCACAACCCCAACCCCAACCCTAACCCTAACCCTAACCCTAACCTTTGATTGATTGATTGAGACTTTTATTAGTAGATTGCACAGTACAGTACATATTCCGTACAGTTGACCACTAAATGGTAACACCCCAATAAGTTTTTCAACTTGTTTAAGTCGGGGTCCACGTTAATAAATTCATGGTAGAAGAACAACTTCAAGCAATCACAACAAAACTGTCATAAAAGACAGAATACAGCGTCAGGAAGCTATGGAACATTGTAAAGGGTTCGTGGAAACCTTGACCAAGTGTGACCAAGGGTCTAACTAGTGGTTCAAGGGTCTAACCTCTCTAACCCTAACCCTAATTCCAACCCCAACCCTAGCCCTAACTCTGGCCTAACTAACCCTAACCCTAACCCCAACCCCAACCCTAACCCTAACTCTAACCATAACCCTAACCTTTGATTGATTGATTGAGACTTTTATTAGTATATTGCACAGTACAGTACATATTCCGTACAATTGACCACTAAATGGTAACACCCCAATAAGTTTTTCAACTTGTTTAAGTCGGGGTCCACGTTAATCAATTCATGGTAGAAGAACAACTTCAAGCAATCACAACAAAACTGTCATAAAACAGAGAATACAGCGTCAGGAAGCTATGGAACATTGTGAAGGGTTCGTGAAAACCTTGACCAAGTGTGACCAAGGCTCTAACTAGTGGTTCAAGGGTCTCACCTCTCTAACCCTAACCCAAACCCCAACCCCAACCCCAACCCTAACCCTGGTCTAACTAACCCTAACCATAACCCCAACCCCAACCATAACCCTAACCCTAACCTTTGATTGATTGATTGAGACTTTTATTAGTAAAATTGCACAGTACAGTACATATTCCGTACAGTTGACCACTAAATGGTAACACCCCAATAAGTTTTTCAACTTGTTTAAGTCGGGGTCCACGTTAATAAATTCATGGTAGAAGAACAACTTCAAGCAATCACAACAAAACTGTCATAAAAAACAGAATACAGCGTCAGGAAGCTATGGAACATTGTGAAGGGTTCGTGGAAACCTTCACCAAGTGTGACCAAGGGTCTAACTAGTGGTTCAAGGGTCTAACCTCTCTAACCCTAACCCAAACCCCAACCCCAACCCTAACCCTAACCCTGGTCTAACTAACCCTAACCATAACCCCAACCTTAACCCTAACCCTAATCCTAACCCTAACCCTAACCTTTGATTGATTGATTGAGACTTTTATTAGTAGATTGCATAGTACAGTACATATTCCGTACAGTTGATCACTAAATGGTAACACCCCAATAAGTTTTTCAACTTGTTTAAGTCGGGGTCCACGTTAATCAATTCATGGTAGAAGAACAACTTCAAGCAATCACAACAAAACTGTCATAAAAAACAGAAAACAGCGTCAGGAAGCTATGGAACATTGTGAAGGGTTCGTGGAAACCTTCACCAAGTGTGACCAAGGGTCTAACTAGTGGTTCAAGGGTCTAACCTCTCTAACCCTAACCCAAACCCCAACCCCAACCCTAACCCTAACTCTGGTCTAACTAACCCTAACCACAACCCCAACCTCAACCCTAACCCTAACCCTTACCCTAACCCTAACCCTAACCTTTGATTGATTGATTGAGACTTTTATTAGTAAGATTGCACAGTACATGGCATATTCCGTACAATTGACCACTAAATGGTAACACCCCAATAAGTTTTTCAACTTGTTTAAGTCGGGGTCCACGTTAATCAATTCATGGTAGAAGAACAACTTCAAGCAATCACAACAAAACTGTCATAAAACACAGAAAACAGCGTCAGGAAGCTATGGAACATTGTGAAGGGTTCGTGGAAACCTTGACCAAGTGTGAACAAGGGTCTAACTAGTGGTTCAAGGGTTTAACCTCTCTAACCCTAACCCTAACTCTAATTCCAACCCCAACCCTTACCCTAACTCTGGTCTAACTAACCCTAACCCTAACCCTAACCCTAACCCTAACCTTTCATTGATTGATTGAGACTTTTATTAGTAGATTGCACGGTATAGTACATATTCCGTACAGTTGACTACTAAATGGTAACATCCGAATAAGTTTTTCAACTTGTTTAAGTCGGCGTCCACGTTAATCAATTCATGGTAGATGAACAACTTCAAGCAATCACAACAAAAGTGTCATAAAAGACAGAATACAGCGTCAGGAAACTATGGAACATTGTGAAGGGTTCGTGGAAACCTTGACCAAGTGTGACCAAGGGTCTAACTAGTGGTTCAAGGGTCTAACCTCTTTAACCCTAACCCTAATTCCAACCCCAACCCTAACCCTAACTCTGGTCTAACTAACCCTAGCCCTAATCCCAACCCCAACCATAAACCTAACCCTAACCATAACCCTAACCTTTGATTGACTGATTGAGACTTTTATTAGTAGATTGCACAGTACAGTACATATTCCGTACAATTGACCACTAAATGGTAACACCCCGATAAGTTTTTCAACTTGTTTAAGTCGGGGTCCACGTTAATCAATTCATGGTAGAAGAACAACTTCAAGCAATCACAACAAAACTGTCATAAAAGACAGAATACAGCGTCAGGAAGCTATGGAACATTGTAAAGGGTTCGTGGAAACCTTGACCAAGTGTGACCAAGGGTCTAACTAGTGGTTCAAGGGTCTAACCTCTCTAACCCTAACCCAAACCTTAACCCCAACCCTAACCCTAACTCTGGTATAACTAACCCTAACCACAACCCCAACCCCAATCCTAACCCTAACCCTAACCTTTGATTGATTGAGACTTTTATTAGTAGATTGCACAGTACAGTACATATTCCGTACAATTGACGACTAAATGGTAACACCCCAATAAGTTTTTCCAACTTGTTTAAGTCGGGGTCCACGTTAATCAATTCATCAAAGAAGAACAACTTCAAGCAATCACAACAAAAGTGTCATAAAAGACAGAATACAGCGTCAGGAAACTATGGAACATTGTGAAGGGTTTGTGGAAACCTTGACCAAGTGTGACTAAGGGTCTAACTAGTGGTTCAAGGGTCTAACCTCTTTAACCCTAACCCTAATTCCAACCCCAACCCCAACCCTAACCCTAACCCTAACCATAACCCATTAGTAGATTGCACAGTACAGTACATATTCCGTACAATTGACCACTAAATGGTAGCACCCCGATAAGTTTTTCAACTTGTTTAAGTCGGGGTCCACGTTAATCAATTCATGGTAGAAGAACAACTTCAAGCAATCACAACAAAATTGTCATAAAAGACAGAATAGAGCGTCAGGAAGCTATGGAACATTGTGAAGGGTTCGTGGAAACCTTGACCAAGTGTGACCAAGGGTCTAACTAGTGGTTCAAGGGTCTAACCTCTCTAACCCTAACCCTAACCCTAATTCCAACCCCAACACTAACCCTAACTCTGGTCTAACTAATCCTAACCCTAACCCCAACCCCAACCCTAACCCTAACCCTAACCCTAACCCTAACCGTAACCATAACCCATTAGTAGGTTGCACAGTACAGTACATATTCCGTACAATTGACCACTAAATGGTAACACCCCAATACGTTTTTGAATGCAATTCCCTAATTCCAACCCCAACCCTAACCCTAACTCTGGTCTAACTAATCCTAATCCTAACCCCAACCCAAACCCTAACCCTAACCGTAACCATAACCCATTAGTAGATTGCACTAAATGGTAGCACCCCGATAAGTTTTTAACTTGTTTAAGTCGGGGTCCACGTTAATAAATTCATGGTAGAAGAACAACTTCAAGCAATCACAACAAAACAGTCATAAAAGACAGAATACAGCGTCAGGAAGCTATGGAACATTGTGAAGGGTTCGTGGAAACCTTGACCAAGTGTGACCAAGGGTCTAACTAGTGGTTCAAGGGTCTAACCTCTCTAACCCTAACCCTAATTCCAACCCCAACCCTAACCCTAACTCTGGTCTAACTAACCCTAGCCCTAATCCCAACCCCAACCATAACCCTAACCCTAACCATAACCCTAACCTTTGATTGACTGATTGAGACTTTTATTAGTAGATTGCACAGTACAGTACATATTCCGTACAATTGACCACTAAATGGTAGCACCCAGATAAGTTTTTCAACTTGTTTAAGTCGGGGTCCACGTTAATCAATTCATGGTAGAAGAACAACTTCAAGCAATCACAACAAAACTGTCATAAAAGACAGAATACAGCGTCATGAAGCTATGGAACATTGTAAAGGGTTCGTGGAAACCTTGACCAAGTGTGACCAAGGGTCTAACTAGTGGTTCAAGGGTCTAACCTCTCTAACCCTAACCCAAACCCCAACCCCAACCCTAACCCTAACTCTGGTATAACTAACCCTAACCACAGCCCCAACCCCAATCCTAACACTAACCCTAACCTTTGATTGATTGAGACTTTTATTTGTAGATTGCACAGTACAGTACATATTCCGTACAATTGACCACTAAATGGTAGCACCCAGATAAGTTTTTCAACTTGTTTAAGTCGGGGTCCACGTTAATCAATTCATGGTAGAAGAACAACTTCAAGCAATCACAACAAAACTGTCATAAAAGACAGAATACAGCGTCATGAAGCTATGGAACATTGTAAAGGGTTCGTGGAAACCTTGACCAAGTGTGACCAAGGGTCTAACTAGTGGTTCAAGGGTCTAACCTCTCTAACCCTAACCCAAACCCCAACCCCAACCCTAACCCTAACTCTGGTATAACTAACCCTAACCACAGCCCCAACCCCAATCCTAACACTAACCCTAACCTTTGATTGATTGAGACTTTTATTTGTAGATTGCACAGTACAGTACATATTCCGTACAGTTGACCACTAAATGGTAACACCCGAATAAGTTTTTCAACTTGTTTAAGTCGGGGTCCACGTTAATCAATTCATGGTAGAAGAACAACTTCAAGCAATCATAACAAAACTGTCATAAAAGACAGAATACAGCGTCAGGAAACTATGGAACATTGTGAAGGGTTCGTGGAAACCTTGACCAAGTGTGACCAAGGGTCTAACTAGTGGTTCAAGGGTCTAACCTCTCTAACCCTAACCCTAATTCCAACCCCAAGCCTAACCCTAACCCTGGTATAACTAACCCTAACCATAACCCCAAACCCAACACTAACCCTAACCCTAACCCTAACCTTTCATTGATTGATTGAGACTTTTATTAGTAGATTGCACGGTATAGTACATATTCCGTACAGTTGACTACTAAATGGTAACATCCGAATAAGTTTTTCAACTTGTTTGAGTCGGCGTCTACGTTAATCAATTCATGGTAGAAGAACAACTTCAAGCAATCACAACAAAACTGTCATAAAACACAGAATACAGCGTCAGGAAGCTATGGAACATTGTGAAGGGTTCGTGGAAACCTTGACCAAGTGTGACCAAGGGTCTAACTAGTGGTTCAAGGGTCTAACCTCTCTAACCCTAACCCTAATTCCAACCCCAACCCTAACCCTAACTCTGGTCTAACTAACCCTAACCCCAACCCCAACCCTAACCCTAACCCTAACCATAACCCATTAGTAGATTGCACAGTACAGTACATATACCGTACAATTGACCACTAAATGGTAGCACCCCGATAAGTTTTTCAACTTGTTTAAGTCGGGGTCCACGTTAACCAATTCATGGTAGAAGAACAACTTCAAGCAATCACAACAAAACTGTCATAAAAGACAGAATACAGCGTCAGGAAACTATAAAACATTGTGAAGGGTTCGTGGAAACCTTGACCAAGTGTGAACAAGGGTCTAACTAGTGGTTCAAGGGTTTAACCTCTCTAACCCTAACCCTAACCCTAATTCCAACCCCAACCCTTACCCTAACTCTGGTCTAACTAACCCTAACCCTAACCCCAACCCTAACCCTAACCCTAACCCTAACCTTTCATTGATTGATTGAGACTTTTTTTAGTAGATTGCACAGTACAGTACATATTCCGTACAATTGACCACTAAAAGGTAACACCCAAATAAGTTTTTCTACTTGTTTAAGTCGGGGTCCACGTTAATCAATTCATGGTAGAAGAACAACTTCAAGCAATCACAACAAAACTGTCATAAAAGACAGAATACAGCGTCAGGAAGCTATGGAACATTGTGAAGGGTTCGTGGAAACCTTGACCAAGTGTGACCGAGGCTCTAACTAGTGGTTCAAGGGTCTAACCTCTCTCTTGTAAGTTTTTCAACTTGTTTAAGTCGGCGTCCACGTTAATCAATTCATGGTAGAAGAACAACTTCAAGCAATCACAACAAAACTGTCATAAAACACAGAATACAGCGTCAGGAAACTATGGAATATTGTGAAGGGTTCGTGGAAACCTTGACCAAGTATGACCAAAGGTCTAACTAGTGGTTCAAGGGTCTAACCTCTCTAACCCTAACTCAAACCCCAACCCTAACCCTAACCCTAACCCTGGTCTAACTAACCCTAACAATGACCCCAACCCCAACCCTAACCCTAACCCTAACCCTAACCCTAACCCTAACCTTTCATTGATTGATTGAGACTTTTATTAGTAGATTGCACAGTACAGTACATATTCCGTACAGTTGACCACTAAATGGTAACACCCGAATAAGTTTTTCAACTTGTTTAAGTCGGGGTCCACGTTAATCAATTCATGGTAGAAGAACAACTTCAAGCAATCACAACAAAACTGTCATAAAAGACAGAAAACAGCGTCAGGAAGCTATGGAACATTGTGAAGGGTTTGTGGAAACCTTGATCAAGTGTGACCAAGGGTCTAACTAGTGGTTCAAGGGTCTAACCTCTTTAACCCTAACCCTAATTCCAACCCCAACCCTAACCCTAACTCTGGTCTAACTAACCCTAACCCTAACCCTAACCCTAACCCTAACCCTAACCCTAACCCTAACCTTTGATTGATTGATTGAGACTTTTATTAGTAGATTGCACACTACATGGCATATTCCGTACAATTGACCACTAAATGGTAACACCCAAATAAGTTTTTCAACTTGTTTAAGTCGGGGTCCACGTTAATCAATTCATGGTAGAAGAACAACTTCAAGCAATCACAACAAAACTGTCATAAAAGACAGAATACAGCGTCAGGAAACTATGGAACATTGTGAAGGGTTCGTGGAAACCTTGATCAAGTGCGACCAAGGGTCTAACTAGTGGTTCAAGGGTCCAACCTCTTTACCCTAACCCTAATTCCAACCCTAACCCTAACCCTAACCCTTACCTTTGATTGATTGATTGAGACTTTTATTAGTAGATTGCACAGTACAGTACATATTCCGTACCGTTGACCACTAAATGGTAACACCCGAATAAGTTTTTCAACTTGTTTAAGTCAGGGTCCACGTTAATTAATTCATGGTAGAAGAACAACTTCAAGCAATCACAACAAAAGTGTCATAAAAGACACAGCGTCAGGAAGCTATGGAACATTGTGAAGGGTTTGTGGAAACCTTGACCAAGTGTTACCAAGGGTCTAACTAGTGGTTCAAGGGTCCACTATCCCTAACCCTAACTCAAACCCCAACCCCAACCCTAACCCTGGTCTAACTAACCCTAACAATAACCCCAACCCCAACCATAACCCTAACCATAACCTTTGATTGATTGATTGAGACTTGTATTAGTAAAATTGCACAGTACAGTACATATTCCGTACAATTGACCACTAAATGGTAACACCCCAATACATTTTTCAACTTGTTTAAGTCGGGGTACACGTTAATAAATTCATGGTAGAAGAACAACTTTAAGCAATCACAACAAAACTGTCATAAAAGACAGAATCTAGCACCAGGAAGCTATGGAACATTGTGAAGGGTTCATGGAAACCTTCACCAAGTGTGACCAAGGGTCTAACTAGTGGTTCAAGGGTCTAACCTCTCTAACCCTAACCCAAACCCCAACCCCAACCCTAACCCTAACCCTGGTCTAACTAACCCTAACCATAACCCCAACCCCAACCCTAACCCTAATCCTAACCCTAACTCTAACCTTTCATTGATTGATTGAGACTTTTTTTAGTAGATTGCACAGTACAGTACATATTCCGTACAATTGACCACTAAATGGTAACACCCCAAAAAGTTTTTCAACTTGTTTAAGTCGGCGTCCACGTTAATCAATTCATGGTAGAAGAACAACTTCAAGCAATCACAACAAAAGTGTCATAAAAGACAGAATACAGCGTCAGGAAGCTATGGAACATTGTGAAGGGTTCGTGGAAACCTTGACCAAGTGTGACCAAGGGTCTAACTAGTGGTTCAAGGGTCTAACCTCTCTAACCCTAACCCTAATTCCAACCCTAACCCTAACCCTGGTCTAACTAACCCTAACCCTAACCCCAACCCCAACCCCAACCCTAACCCTAACCCTAACCATAACCCATTAGTAGATTGCACAGTACAGTACATATTCCGTACAATTGACCACTAAATGGTAACACCCCAATAAGTTTTTCAACTTGTTTAAGTCGGGGTCCACGTTAATCAATTCATGGTAGAAGAACAACTTCAAGCAATCACAACAAAACTGTCATAAAAGACAGAAAACAGCGTCAGGAAGTTATAGAACATTTTGAAGGGTTTGTGGAAACCTTCACCAAGTGTGACCAAGGGTCTAACTAGTGGTTCAAGGGTCTAACCTTTGTAACCCTAACCACAACACCAACCCCAACCCTAACCCTAACCCTAACCCTAACCTTTGATTGATTGATTGAGACTTTTATTAGTAGATTGTACAGTACAGTACATATTCCGTACAGTTGACCACTAAATGGTAACACCCGAATAAGTTTTTCAACTTGTTTAAGTCGGGGTCCACGTTAATAAATTCATGGTAGAAGAACAACTTCAAGCAATCACAACAAAAGTGTCATAAAACACAGAATACAGCGTCAGGAAACTATGGAACATTGTGAAGGGTTCGTGGAAACCTTGACCAAGTGTGACCAAGGGTCTAACTAGTGGTTCAAGGGTCTAACCTTTCTAACCCTAACCCTAATTCCAACCCCAACCCTAACCCTGGTCTAACTAAACCTAACCGTAACCCCAACCCCAACCCTAACCCTAACCTTAACCATAACCCATTAGTAGCTTGCACAGTACAGTACATATTCCGTACAGTTGACCACTAAATGGTAACACCCGAATAAGTTTTTCAACTTGTTTAAGTCAGCGTCCACGTTAATCAATTCATGGTAGAAGAACAACTTCAAGCAATCACAACAAAAGTGTCATAAAAGACAGAATACAGCGTCAGGAAACTATGGAACATTGTGAAGGGTTCGTGGAAACCTTGACCAAGTGTGACCAAGGGTCTAACTAGTGGTTCAAGGGTCTAACCTCTCTAACCCTAACCCTAATTCCAACCCCAACCCTAACCCTAACTCTGGTCTAACTAACCCTAACTATAAACCCAACCCCTACCCTAACCCTAACCCTAACCCTAACCTTTGATTGTTTGATTGAGACTTTTATTAGTAGATTGCACAGTACAGTACATATTCCATACAATTGACCACTAAATTGTAACACCCAAATAAGTTTTTCAACTTGTTTAAGTTGGCGTCCACGTTAATCAATTCATGGTAGAAGAACAACTTCAAGCAATCACAACAAAACTGTCATAAAACACAGAATACAGCGTCAGGAAGCTGTGGAACATTGTGAAGGGTTCGTGGAAACCTTGACCAAGTGTGACCAAGGGTCTAACTAGTGGTTCAAGGGTCCACTATCCCTAACCCTAACTCAAACTCCAACCCCAACCCTAACCCTGGTCTAACTAACCCTAACCATACCCCAACCCTAACCCTAACCCTAACCCTAACCTTTGATTGATTGATTGAGACTTTTATTAGTAGATTGCACAGTACATGGCATATTCCGTACAATTGACCACTAAATGGCAACACCCCAATACGTTTTTCAAGTTGTTTAAGTTGTTCATGGTGGAAGAACAACTTCAAGCAATCACAACAAAACTGTCATAAAAGACAGAATACAGCGTCAGGAAGCTATGGAACATTGTGAAGGGTTCGTGGAAACCTTGACCAAGTGTCACCAAGGGTCTAACTAGTGGTTCAAGGGTCTAACCTCTTTAACCCTAACCCTAATTCCAACCCCAACCCTAACCCTAACCCTAAATTTAACCCTAACCCTAACCTTTGATTGATTGATTGAGACTTTTATTAGTAGATTGCATAGTACAGTACATATTCCGTACAGTTGACCACTAAATGGTAACACCCGAATAAGTTTTTCAACTTGTTTAAGTCGGGGTCCACGTTAATCACTTCATGGTAGAAGAACAACTTCAAGCAATCACAACAAAACTGTCATAAAACATAGAATACAGCGTCAGGAAGTTATGGAACATTGTGAAGGGTTCGTGGAAACCTTGACCAAGTGTGACCAAGGGTCTAACTAATGGTTCAAGGGTCTAACTTCTTTAACCCTAACCCTAATTCCAACCCCAACCCTAACCCAAACTCTGGTCTAACTAACCCTAACCCTAACCCCAACCCCAAACCTAACCCTAACCCTAACCATAACCCATTAGTAGATTGCACAGTACAGTACTTATTCCGTACAATTGACCACTAATTGGTAACACTCCAATAAGTTTTTCAACTTGTTTAAGTCGGGGTTCACGTTAATAAATTTATGGTAGAAGAACAACTTCAAGCAATCACAACAAAACTGTTATAAAACACAGAATACAGCGTCAGGAAGCTATGGTACATTGTGAAGGGTTTGTGGAAACCTTGACCAAGTGTGACCAAGGGTCTAACTAGTGGTTCAAGGGTCTAACCTCTCTAACCCTAACCCTAACCCTAATTCCAACCCCAACCCTAACCCTAACTCTGGTCTAACTAACCCTAACCCTACCCCCAACCCTAACCCTAACCCTAACCCTAACCCTAACCTTTCATTGATTGATTGAGACTTTTATTAGTAGATTGCACGGTACAGTACATATTCCGTACAGTTGACCACTAAATGGTAACACCCCAATAAGTTTTTCAACTTGTTTAAGTCGTCGTCCACGTTAGTCAATTCATGGTAGAAGAACAACTTCAAGCAATCACAACAAAACTGTCATATAAGACAGAATACAGCGTCAGGAAGCTATGGAACATTGTGAAGGGTTCGTGGAAACCTTGACCAAGTGTGACCAAGGCTCTAACTAGTGGTTCAAGGGTCTAACCTCTCTAACCCTAACCCCAACCCCAACCCTAACCCTAACCCTTGTCTAATTAACCCTAACCTCAACCCCAGCCCCAACCCTAACCCTAACCCTAACCCTAACCCCAAACTTAACCCTAACCCTAATGGGAGCATTGTCCACTTTGAAATGGGATTTGGTAAGGACTCAATTAGTGGCCCCTCTATGTCTTCAGTTCATACCGCCAAACTCATGAACTAATAAGGCCCAAGTTTATGAAAAAAATTAAAATAAAATACTGTGTGAGCAAAATCCTTATTTTCAGTGCATTCAAACTCCTGTTCCTCATTAGACGTTTTAGCCGCAAACCCCTGAAATTCTAAAGTGAAAACACACACACACACACACACACACACACACACACACACACACACACACACACACTTGTATCTATTACCTTCTTGAGACCTCCGAATAATGCCTCTCTCTTTAGGACCACCCTTTCTAGATATATAAAGATTTGTATTTACAACATTAATAACATATATAAACTATGCAAATATAAGAAAGCTTGTTGTGAAAAATTACTTGAAATTTCAAAAGAAAAAGGTCAACATTTTACAAGAAAAACTGAACATTTGTGCAATGTTATGATAAAGCCAATAACACAATTTTTTTGTGGTGCCCTTTTTTAAGAAAATACATTTTGGTACCGGTACCGGTGCCAAAATATTGCTATCGGAACAACACAGATATATATCATCAGCATATTGTAGGTTTATGTTGAGACCTCCTACAGAAAAACCTGCCATGTTCTCGACTTCTCGAAACAAAAATTCAGTATATAAATTAACAGACATGATGACAGTAAACAACATTATTCAATATTTCTGTCGTTCCCCAATCGGTTCTTATGACAGCTGTTTGTTACCAATACATCTCTGTGATGATTTGTACGTCTTTCCCACCTATGCCAATTTCTGAAAGACATTCAATCATTTTGGAGTGTTTGACTCTATCAAAAGTTTTGATATAGTCTATGAAACAAATACAAACATCTTGATTGGTCTCCAACATTCTCTCACTAATGAACCTTAAATTGAGGCTCCCTCCTCGAGTCTGAAACCACTTTGCAGTTGACTTATTCCTTCATTGATTTTTTGTGTTATTCTTTGTTGCATCACTTTAAGGACTTCATTTTGACTTTAAGGAGTCATTTTGTCACATGACTCATGGGTCTGATAGTCCAGAAATCTGCACAATTCTGTGCTTTTAGTTTTTTGGCAACAGGATCAAAATGGATTGTCCTAATTCAGCTGGTATAAATTCACTGTTGTAAATTGTGTTGCTCAAACTCGTTAATAATTTTATATTATGTTCATTTAGAGCTTTCAGTGATTCTGTTGGTATATCATCTGGGCCGTTAGCATTTCCTTTTTTCAATTTTCTTTATAGCATTTATTACTTCCTCTTTCATAACAGTATGTCCATCAGTTGACTAATCAGTGGCATTCTGCTCTGTTCTTGTCATCGTACCGCTCAGTTACTTAGTCAACCCATCTGCTTGCTGTTTGCTCGTCATCAAATTATATTTTTGGTTTTGGAAGTGGAATTGCATTATCATGGTATTGTTGTTGTTTTGTTGAATTGATTAAACAAAAAAAAAAAAAAAAAAAAAAAAATAGAAAAAAAATGATTGTAAAAAAAAAATAAAAAAAATAAAAAAATATATATGTATATATATATATATATATATATATATATATATATATATATATATATATATTTATTTATTTATTTATTTATTTATTTATTTTTTACAAACATTATTTTTTTTCTAAAAAAAATAGAAAAAAAATAATGTTTGTAAAAAAAAATATATATATATATATATATATATATATATATATATTTTTTTTTTTTTTTTTTTTTTTTTTACAAACATTATTTTTTTTCTATTTTTTTTTTTTTTTTTCATTGTTTAATTAAATTAAATATTTGATTAAACAAAAAAAAAAAGATAATAATAGAAAAAAAATAATGTTTGTAAAAAAAAAAAAAAAAAAAAAAAAAAATATATATATATATATATATATATATATATATATATATAATGATAAATGGGTTGTACTTATATAGCGCTTTTCTACCTTCAAGGTACTCAAAGCGCTTTGACACTACTTCCACATTTACCCATTCACACACACATTCACACACTGATGGAGGGAGCTGCCATGCAAGGCGCTACCAGCACCCATCAGGAGCAAGGGTGAAGTGTCTTGCTCAGGACACAACGGACATGACGAGGTTGGTACTAGGTGGGGATTGAACCAGGGACCCTCGGGTCGCGCACGGCCACTCTTCCACTGCGCCACGCCGTCCATCCATCCATCCATTTTTTACCGCTTATTCCCTTTTGGGGTCGCGGGGGGCGCTGGAGCCTATCTCAGCTACAATCGGGCGGAAGGCGGGGTACACCCTAGACAAGTCGCCACCTCATATATATATATATATATATATATATATATATATATTTTTTTTTTTCTTTTTTTTTTTTTTACCAAACATTATTTTTTTTCTATTATTATTATTATTATTTTTTTGTTTAATACACACACACACACACACACACACACACACACACACACACACACACACACTTGTATTTGTTACCTTCTTGAGACCTCCAAAAAATGTCTCTCTCTTTAGGACCAATATATATATATATATATATATTTTTATTTTTTATTTTTTTTTATTTTTTACAAACATTATTTTTATTTTATTTTTATTTTTTATTTTTTTTTGTTTATTACACAGTCAACCCAAAAAAAAATAATAATAAAAAAAAATATCTATATATATATATTTTTTTTACAAAAATGTGAAAAAATATATATGTATATATATATTCATTTATTTTATTTTTTTTCCCAATTTTTGTGTTTGATAGCCCGACTGCTGTTTTTCTTTCTAAGTGTAATTCTTTGATTTTAGCAGACATTTATTTTGTTTTGTGATGTTTCTCCAAATCCTCAAATTCAGAAGATTGACTGTTTAGACCAGGGGTGTCAAACTCATTTTAGATCGTGGGGCCACATGGAGAAAAATCTACTCCCCGGACCAGTAAAATCCCGGTAAGATAACTTAAAAAATAAAGACAACTTCAGAAAGTTTTCTTTGTTTAAAAATAGAACAAGCGCATTCTGAAAAAAAGTACAAATCATGATGTTGTTGGTTTTTGTTTTACACTTACATGTTGTGGTTAATAGTATTCTATCTTTATTTGGTGTTATTTGTACTTTCTGAATAAATTATGTGATAATGTTCATCAGTCAACGTATTGGTGTTAATTTTCCATCTATCAAGATAAAAAAAAATATTATCAAAATCAACTTACAGGATGTTATTTATGTAGTTTGATCATTTTCCCCGATTGGTGCACTAACTTCATGTGGTTTATTTATTTATTTTATTTTTTTTTACATATGTAGCATCATTTACAAAGATTCAAATAATTGCTACTGCGACATCGTTCTAAGAACTCTGGCTTATTAGTGATTCCCAGAGCTCAAAAACAGTCTGCGGGCTATAGAGCGTTTTCTATTCGGGCTCCAGTACTCTGGAATGTTCTACCGGTAACAATTAGAGATGCTACCTCAGTAGAAGCATTTAAGTCCCATCTTAAAACTCATTTGTATACTCTAGCCTTTAAATAGACCCCCTTTTAGACCAGTTGATCTGCCGTCTCTTTTCTGCTCTGCAATAAGTGAAAATGCAAAAATTATGTTCATGCTATAGAATCAGAATATTCTGTACTTACTTTGGCACTGATGCATAATACAAGCAGAAGCTGATAAGGAGTAAAAAGTGTAGTAGTCAGTGTTGTACAGAGAAAAGAAAACTCCAAAAGGAAAAGTTTTTTCTTCTTCAAACTTAAGATGGATTATTTTTGGTGCATTGAAAACACCAACAGTTTTGAGACGAGTGTCAAGACAAACTCATATCCTTTGATATATTTCCGGAGCCAAGCTAAATGATGATGACTTCCACATGTGATAGCACGGACGCGCCTGATGAACGAGGTGTCCGTGGAAGTGTCCTTCTGATGGGATGTTTTCCCCAATCAAGGTCCGGACATTTATCATGTGCAGCCACAGATACACAGACGGATGTCTTGAGGGGTGGAGACTTAGATCGCTGGCTAAATGCATGGATAGATGGATGGATGGAGGGATGGATGAATGAATGGATGACAAGATGATGAGAGAGGAAGATGTGACATAAGCGTAAACGAAAACGGGGAAGGAGGCGCCGACACTGGGATGAGGAACGCAGTGAAATGAAAAATAGTAAACAGTAGAAAAGGTGTTGTGCCCCCATGACTATCCATCATATATATATATATATATATATATATATATATATATATATATATATATATATATATATATATATATATATATATATATATATATATATATGTATGTGTGGGAAAAAAAATCACAAGACTATTTCATCTCTACAGGCCTGATTGCCCTCTCAACGGGGGGTGCTTACAAACATCAGTTGTCTACCAATCTAAGGTAACACGCAAGGACATTAACACATCCGACACATATGTAGGATTAACCGAGGGAGAATTCAAAACCAGATGGAACAATCACAAGGCTTCTTTCAGAAACCAAAACCTGCGGAATACCACAGAACTCAGCAAACACATTTGGGACCTCAAAGACAATAATGTTGAATATTCAATAACATGGCAAATTCTTGCATCCAGCACACCTTACAATAGTGGTAATAAAAGATGCAACCTATGCTTGAAAGAGAAACTGTTTATTATTTACCGTCCAGACCTGTCATCCCTCAACAAGCGCAGCGAAATTGTAACAACATGCCGCCATAGACGGAAACACCTCCTAGGTAACACATGAGCCAATCACCACGCCCCTAGGCCAGCCTGTACCCACCCACTCTGTGCCCTATATAAACCATGGTATGTGAATGCTCCCATTAAAATCTCCTGATGATTGAGGGAACCCCCCCTCATGAAACAGGCCTGTAGAGATGAAATAGTCTTGTGATTTTTTTCCCACACATACATATATATATATATATATATATATATATACACACATATACATATACATATATAAACATTTATATATATATATATATATATATATATATATATATATATATATACGGGCTCCAGAAGTACAGAGCGTCAATAAACCTTAAAGGCACTGCCTTTGCGTGCCGGCCCATTCACATAATATCTACGGCTTTTCACACACACACAAGTGAATGCCAAGCATACTTAGTCAATAGCCATACAGGTTACACTGAGGGTGGCCGTATAAACAAGTTTAACACTGTTACAAATATGCGCCACACTGTGAACCCACATCAAACAAGAATGACTGTAACACAACATAAACACAACAGAACAAATACCCAGAACCCCTTGCAGCACTAACTCTTCCGGGACGCTACAATATAAACCCCCCGCTACCCCCTACCCCCCCCACTCCCCACACACCTCAACCCCGCCCACCTCAACCTCCTCATGCTCTCTCAGGGAGAGCATGTCCAAATTCCAAGCTGCTGTTTTGAGGCATGTTAAAAAAAAACAATGCACTTTGTGACTTCAATAATAAATATAGCAGTGCCATGTTGGCATTTTTTTCCATAACTTGCTTTGATTTATTTTGGAAAACCTTGTTACATTGTTTAATGCATCCAGCGGGGCATCACAACAAAATTAGGCATAATAATGTGTTCATTCCACCACTGTATATATCGGTATCGGTTGATATCGGAATCGGTAATCAAGAGTTGGACAATATCGGAATATCGGATATCTCTAGACAGCACCATTATAATAATCAGCTTTTTAATGTTAAATAGTTATTATTTAACAATTAGCATTTATTAACACACAGAAAAGTACCAAAAATTGGTACCGTTGCGTACCCTGGTACCAGGAATTGGTTCTGTATCGGTTCAAAATTGTAAGGAACCTATCCTTGGTAGCATTCCACTTTTATTTTGACGGGCACAGTCAGAAAACACTGCACATATATTAAACATTCAGCAGATGCATCCAGAAGAACAAGAATGCATTCGTTTGTGAGTCTGTTTCCGCTTATTTATGCATGAGCTTATGAGCACCCAGCACTGCGTGCATGTGCATTTTGTGCGCTTTTAGCTCCGGTCTGGACGGGGCACATTTTCTGTGGACAAGTCTGACAGCGCGGGGATGTGCGTGTTTCCAGTCGACTGGAGTTCGGCGTCACCCCCCCCCCCCCCCAAAAGGGAAATTACAGCATAGCAGATGTAGTTTCACACCGTAAAGCAAAGAGAATATTGAGCAATGTGAAATAGTCCTCATCACAGTGACTGGTCCATTGCATTAATTGCTCAGAGGATTGAGCTCCACTTCTCGGAGAGGAGAGCGTTGGAAACGGGTCATGGGGAACGGCACTAGATTCATTGAGCATTTCAAGGCGGGCGGATGCATTTCTATTCTGGTTGTTGAGGAGTGGATGTGCTGTTCCATCTGGTGGGATGCTCTTACACCTACACTTCCTTTTGAGTACGTGGTCATGACATGTTTTTATATTGAGGCCGACATACTGTACGGGGGTGTACTTGAAGGAGTGCTGCAGGGTAATTGAAGAGCAGTTCATACATTTTTCTTCAAGGTCTATTAACAAGACACATTTCACTTTTGCGTTCTATGAGGATGGGCAGAATCTACTTGGGATTGTACCGTCGTTTACGGGGCCATAGAGCGAGCCTAAATATAAGTTGTTTTTTGTGAGCTGCAGGTGTACACGTTGAAATGTGAAATATTTACAAAGACGCTTGTGTTCATTCACATGTAACAAAAGACAGTGCCTGTAACACGGCATACAGTAGCCTACAGGAGAAGTCATTGAGCCAGCCTTCCGTGGCCCGGTAAGTGGTAGTGGGTTTCCGTTCCACGTGGCAGCTGTTTGCTTTTTAGGTGGCCAGGTTGATTGTCTTTAGCTGTGGGGCTGCGTTTTGTGTTGTGCCATTCGTCCGTTCTTATCCATGACAAGGGTGAGTCCATAATGTGCTAAATGGTCGACTGAACAGTTTCATTGGTCCACTGTGATTAGGCTAAAATCTTTGGCGCATACTTGCCAACCTTGAGACCTCCGAATTCGGGAGGTGGGGGGCGTGGTTGGGGGCGTGGTTAAGAGAGGAGGAGTATATTTACATCTAGAATTCACCAAGTCAAGTATTTCATATATGTATATATATAGATAAGAAATACTTGACTTTCAGTGAATTCTAGCTATATATATATATATATATATATATATATATATATATATATATATATATATATATATATATATATATATATATATATATATATATATATATATAAGAGAGAAATACTTGAATTTCAGTGTTCATTTATTTACACATATACACACACATAACACTCATCTACTCATTGTTGAGTTAAGGGTTGAATTGTTCATCCTTGTGCTATTCTCTGTCACTATTTTTCTAACCATGCTGAACACCCTCTCTGATGATGCGTTCTGCTTCGTCTCCTTGTTGTGTGCGCAGTTGTGCACTGCACTCTCTAAAAGCCCTAGATGTTATTGTCACATATGCATGTACAGTAGATGGCAGTATTGCCCTGCTTAAGAGTGTCACAACATTGCTGTTTACGGCAGACGAACTGCTTTACGGCAGACGGAAACGTGATTGCTGTTGTTGTGTGTTGTTGCGGCGCTGGGAGGACGTTAATGAAACTGCCTAACAATAAACCCACATAAGAAACTAAGAACTCGCCCTCAATTATTCTACAGTTATAACGTCATTGTGGGAAAGCGGACGTGAAAACTGTCGACACGTCACTCAGGTCCGCCTGAATTTCGGGAGATTTTCGGGAGAAAATTTGTCCCGGGAGGTTTTCGGGAGAAGCGCTGAATTTCGGGAGTCTCCCGGAAAATCCGGGAGGGTTGACAAGTATGCTTTGGCGGCATGTGAAGCTCTTAGAAACATCCATAAATTAGCCACAGCTGTGTATAAAACGCAAGGTTCAAAAGGTACACACACGGCTTACAGGAGAAGTCATTGAGCGTGGTCTTTGTACCGCTCCTCATCCAGTCTTGCACTACCACCATAAGTGGTAGTGGATTTCCTTTCCGCATGGCAGCTGTTTGCTTTTTTGATGGCCAGGTTGATTGTCTTTAGCTGTGGGGCTGCGTTTTGTGCCATTCGTTCTTTCTTCTCAATGATAAGGGTGAGTCCATAATGTGCAAAATGGTCAACTGAACAGTTTCATTGGTCCACTGTGATTAGGCTAAATTCTTTGGCGGCATGTGAGGCTCTTAGAAACATCCATAAATTAGCCACAGTTGTGTATAAAGCGCAAGGTTCAAAGGTAGACAGCTTACAGGAGAAGTCATTGAGCGTGGTCCTTTGTACCCCTCCTCATCCAGTCTTGCACTACCACTATAAGTGGTAGTGGATTTCCTTTCCACATGGCAGCTGCAAAGAGTGGTCAAGACGGCTCAGAAGATCATCGGCCGCCCTCTCCCCTCTCTGACGGACATCTACACCTCCCGCTGCCTCAACAGAGCCAGTGCCATCATCAAGGACAGCACCCACCCTGGCTCTGACCTGTTCCACCTGCTGCCCTCTGGGAAGCGCTACAGGTGCATTAAAACCAAAACAAACAGGCTAAAGAACAGCTTCTTCCCCAGGGCCATAACCATCCTGAACGGACTGCCCCATTGTCCCTCATAACTGCCTTCTCTTCGGTGCAATAACCCATTCCACCAACCACCCTGTTTTTTTTTTGTTTTTTTTTCATGTATATATTCATTTCACACCATATTCATTGCACTTCTACATTTTTTATATTTTTATATATTTGCACATTGTTTTTCTAGCATGCACACATCGCACTGTATGGAATGGCCTCAATCTCGTTACCTTGCGTAATGACAATAAAGCTGATTCTGATTCTGATTCTGATTCTGATTCTTCTGTTTGCTTTTTTGATGGCCAGGTGGATTGTCTTTAGCTGTGGGGCTGCGTTTTGTGCCATTTGTTCTTTCTTCTCCATGACAAGGGTGAGTCCATAACGTGCTAAATGGTCAACTGAAAGACTGTGTTAGCACAATTGATTCAATGTGAACAGTTTCATTGGCCCGCTGTGATGAAGCTACCTTTTTTGGCGGCATGTGAAGCTCTTAGAAACATGCATAAATTAGTCACAGCTTTGTATAAAGCGCACGGTTCAAAGGTACGCAGTTTATGGTACGTACATGATGATATACCACTTATTTAGCCAGCAAACTAGCTGTGACTGTTATTGACAAAAGCCCTATTCATATTGGATCATGACATAAATATTTACTGATTTGATTTTACACTTATTTCATGAGATGAGAACATTTCCTCCACTTTTCGACTAAACTATAGTCGGAACACATCGACTATTTTTGTCTTCTGCTTGCATCCACAAACTTCTTCCTATTTCACTCTCCTCACTCCTCAATGAGCCATTCATTCATCACCCTGTAATGTGAAACACCTTCTGACTGATAGCCTCTAAAAATGCCCTTTCAAAGTCGCCTCTTGTGCTATTTATCTGTTTCTGGCACCTGTTCCTCAATATATTTTATCACTATCTCTTCCTTGCGCACATTTCTTTCATTTATCTCCATGCCTCTGCCTGCGCACCATCCATTACTCACTCTCAGTTTTGTGCGACCTATCCCATCACATCTTTCCCCAAGTATAATAAGCACTTGTTTTAATTGCGCATCGCCCGTGCGTATAAATCAACCCAAAAGCTTCGTTAATGTTGATCATTTCTGTAAGTACTTTTCAGTTCAATGTTTCTCCTTCTGAGATGCCATCCATCCATCCATCCATCTTCTTCCGCTTATCCGAGGTCGGGTCGCCCAGACTTCCCTCTCCCCAGCCACTTCGTCTAGCTCCTCCCGGGGGATCCCGAGGCGTTCCCAGGCCAGCCGGGAGACATAGTCTTCCCAACGTGTCCTGGGTCTTCCCCGTGGCCTCCTACCGGTCGGACGTGCCCGAAACACCTCCCGAGGGAGGCGATCGGGTGGCATCCTGACCAGATGCCCGAACCACCTCATCTGGCTCCTCTCCATGTGGAGGAGCAGCGGCTTTACTTTGAGCTCCCCCCGGATGACAGAGCTTCTCACCCTATCTCTAAGGGAGAGACCCTGCCACCCGGCGGAGGAAACTCATTTCGGCCGCTTGTACCCGTGATCTTGTCCTTTCGGTCATAACCCAAAGCTCATGACCATAGGTGAGGATGGGAACGTAGATCGACCGGTAAATTGAGAGCTTTGCCTTCCGGCTCAGCTCCTTCTTCACCACAACGGATCGATACAGCGTCCGCATTACTGAAGGCGCCGCACCGATCCGCCTGTCGATCTCCCGATCCACTCTTCCCTCACTCGTGGACAAGACTCCGAGGTACTTGAACTCCTCCATTTGGGGCAGAGTCTCCTCCCCAACCCCAGAGATGGCACTCCACCCTTTTCCGGGCGAGAACCATGGACTCGGACTTGGAGGTGTTGATTCTCACACTCGGCTGCGAACCGATCCAGCGAGAGCTGAAGATCCCGGCCAGATGAAGCCATCAGGACCACATCATCTGCAAAAAGCAGAGACCTAATCCTGCAGCCACCAAACCGGATCCCCTCAACGCCTTGACTGCGCCTAGAAATTCTGTCCATAAAAGTTATGAACAGAATGGGTGACAAAGGGCAGCCTTGGCGGAGTCCAACCCTCACTGGAAACGTGTCCGACTTACTGCCGGCAATGCGGACCAAGCTCTGGCACTGATCATACAGGGAGCGGACCGCCAAAATCAGACAGTCCGATACCCCATACTCTCTGAGCACTCCCCACAGGACTTCCCGAGGGACACGGTCGAATGCCTTCTCCAAGTCCACAAAGCACATGTAGACTGGTTGGGCAAACTCCCATGCACCCTCAAGGACCCTGCCCAGTGTATAGAGCTGGTCCACAGTTCCACGACCAGGACGAAAACCACACTGTTCCTCCTGAATCCGAGGTTCGACTATCCGGCGTAGCCTCCTCTCCAGTACACCTGAATAGACCTTACCGGGAAGGCTGAGGAGTGTGATCCCACGATAGTTAGAACACACCCTTCTGAGATTTATCAGCTCCAAAACCTTTGCATTGACTTTTGTTACGGCGGATTCTTCCTCCCTTCAGTATCAGGGCCTTGTTGCTTGGTCGATGGATGGTTTCCAGCTCAATCACACCGCCGCCATCACTTCTGAGAACGTTAGACGTGAAAGTCATTCTCACCTAGCTGTCTGCCATGCAAGAGGAAATTGGTGTCGACAAAGCTTTAATTGGCTTGATTTACAAGAACCCGAGCTGGAATAGGTGGTTAAAAGTGTACATACACTTGTAAAGAACATCATGTCATGGCTGTCTTGACTTTACAATCATTTCTTATTTTTTTGTGATGTAGTGATTGGAGCACATACTTGTTGCTCACATAAAACATTCATGAAGTTTGCTTCTTTTATGAATTAATTATGGCTCTACTGAAAATGTGAGGGTCAAAAGTATACATACAGCAATGTTAATATTTGCTTACATGTCCCTTGGCAAGTTTACCTGCAATAAGGCGCTTTTGGTAGCCATCCACAAGCTTCTGCTTGACCACTTGACCACTAAATTGCTGCAGTTCAGCTAATTTTGTTGGTCCGGAGGTTAGGTCTTGGGCGCAGTTAAGGGGGGGCCACATTTCCAAATACAGTATATGTTATTTAGACACTCTTATCACATTTTAATTATGTATATATAGCATAAACAAACTGGGAATGAAGTTTGAAGGATTGTTTGAAGACAAAACATTACTACAAGTCCCAGTTGGCATCAGTACCGTCACATACCTGCCAACTTTTGAAATCAGAAAAACCTAGTAGCCAGGGTCCAGGGGCCGCAGGACCCGGTAGGTCCAGGACAACCTGTTATTATTCACTCAGTTTCCCCTCACTTCATAGTGTAAGGTAGAGAGCCCCTTTCGTGCGTCGGTATCCAATCCATTCCACTTGTTCATATAGAAAATGCCCACATCACTCAAATTCCAGCCCGCATTTTCTCTGCGACCTTGCTTGCGGTCCTGCAGGTGTACGAAGCACATTATCTTCCTTTACAATGAGTGAAGCTGCATACCTGCCAACTTTTGAAATCAGAATAACCTAGTAGCCAGGGTCCAAGGGCCGCAGGCCCCGGTAGGTCCAGGACAAAGTCCTGGTGTGGGGTTCAGGGCTTCGCCCCCCGACGCAAAATGATTATTAGCATTCAGACAGGTTAAAATGTTGCTAAAACCATCACTTTTCTATCAGTCACAGTGACTTTTCAAAACAAAAATATTACAGCAAAAATCATATGGGTTGATTGACATGTTTATTCTGTAAGCTAACTTCAATAGTTTGAAATTATTTTGACAGTTAATGCCAGTTATCCTGTCAATACTTTTCCAATGTCGTCATCGAAATATCGAACACAAATGGGGTACAGTCTTACATCGTCATAATCGGTGCTGCCGTCAGTCGACATGCTAAATGGTTCCGTCTTCATGACATCGGCGATACTTTTTGACGATTCTGTTCCAAGACACTGAATAATGTTTGATGTTTTGGTTCGACCACATCCATATTTTTTTGGCGATTTTCGAGTCGGGAAACATTTTCCGAAATAACTGTCCCATGTGATCATGCCAGTGCGATTGGAAGTCCATGCTCAATTATTGCCTCCGTAAATAAAACTTCGGCATTTATCACATCCAAAGAATCTGTTTGGGCGACGAAAAAAAGTTTTCCACTTGTATCGCTAGCAACGGCATTAGACTTGTGTTTTTTTGTCCCGACGTGGTCTTTTACATCGCTAATTCCTCCGTGTCCGATCGAAAAATCTTGTCTGCACAAGGTGCAATTCGCGTAGTTTTCACCCTTTTTGGAACGGATGATTATTCCCGGATAGGCTTTTGAATATTCTTCACGGAATGACTGCGGTTTTCTTTTCGGTTTAAGACTCGTTTGCGATTTTTCTCCGGCTGATTCCATGATCGTTCGCTCGTTTGGAAACAATGGGCAACTGGTGCCTCGTGCTTGGCAGCGGTGCTATAAATAGCCTCGCGCATGGCATTCGGAATGCCTCGATAGGAAGTTACGGGAAGCAGTGTCGATTGTCATTGTTGTTACGCGATTTCGTGAATAAAACTTAAAAAAATATATTTTTTTTAAATTAATGAAAAACCGTATTTTTTATCACTGCAACCGTAACCCGGAATAGGTTGATGAAAACCGTACTAATTACGGGAAAACCGGAGTAGTTGGCAGGTATGCCGTCATTATGTACAGTCGTGATCAAAAGTTTACATACACGTGTAAAAACATATAACTTTGCTCCAGAAGGTCTTATCTTTGTCCATGTGATGTCAGATGGAACACAAATGGAGCTGTTTGGCCACAATACCCAGCAATATGTTTGGAGGAGAAAAGGTGAGGCCTTTAATCACAGGAACATCAGACCTACCGTCAAGCATGGTGGTGGTAGTATTATGCTCTGGGCCTGTTTTGATGCCAATGGAAATGCTGCTTTAAATGGGACAACGAAAAAGGAGGATTAGCTCCAAATTCTTCAGGACAAGCTAAAATCATCAGCCCGGAGGTTGGGTCTTGGGCACAGTTGGGTGTTCAAACAGGACAATGACCCCCAAACACACGTCAAAAGTGGTAAAGGAATCAGGCTAGAATGAAGGTTTTAGAATGGCCTTCCCAAAGTCCTGACTTAAAAGTGTGGACAATGCTGAAGAAACAAGTCCATGTCAGAAAAGCAACACATTTAGCTGAACTGCACCAATTTTGTCAAGAGGAGTGGTCAAAAATTTCAAGCAGAAGCTTGTGGATGGCTACCAAAAGTGTCTTATTGCAGGTAAACTTGCCAAGGGACATGTAAGCAAATATTAACATTGCTGTATGTATACTTTTGACCCTCACATTTTCAGTAGACCCATAATGAATTCATAAAAGAACTAAACTTCATGAATTTTTTTTGTGACCAACAAGTATGTGCTCCAATCACTACATCACAAACAAATAAGACAGCCATGACATGATGTCCTTTACAAGTGTATGTAAACTTTCGACCGCGACTGTATATAATAAATGTGTTCTTATCAAAGTTGCACAAACAGCACACTGCGTTGTTATCATTTCATTTCATCTACCACTAACACATGTAAAGACTTAATAATCTATGTCTTAAGCAGACTTTCCATAGGGCTAAGAATAAAAGCAACACCTAATAAAAGTCCAGACAGGCTCAGTATTTTCCACTTCTAACTGCTCTGAAAAGTAAAACCTCTGCCTTTTTTGTCCAAGATGGCCACAAAAAGAGGACAAGCTGTCATTGACTGTATTTATGTAATTTTCTAATCATGTACTCCGGACCAATCCAAACATTGACAAAGGTTTTGGAATCTTGGAAGTTACGCATGACTTCTCTTAAGGACGTGTCAGGTTGAATCATGACTCTCCACCACAACATCTGATTTTTGGGGGGTTTTTCATTCATAACGGCTGCAAGGGGAATGTAACTTAGAGGTGAAAAGGGAAAACTGCTTTTAACATCAGCGATTTTGGGCTGGTTGTAGGACAGAGATGCAGGTTTGGGTTTGCCAAACAACACAACCTGAGAAGAAACCTGGCTTTCTAATATACAGGTAAAAGCCAGTAAATTAGACTATTTTGAAGAACTTGATTTATTTCAGTAATTGCATTCAAAAGGTGTAACTTGTACATTATATTTATTCATTGCACACAGACTGATGCATTCAAATGTTTATTTCATTTAATTTTGATGATTTGAAGTGGCAACAAATGAAAATCCAAAATTCCGTGTGTCACAAAATGAGAATATTACTTAAGGCTAATACAAAAAAGGGATTTTTTAGAAATGTTGGCCAACTGAAAAGTATGAAAATGAAAAATATGAGCATGTACAATACTCAATACTTGGTTGGAGCTCCTTTTGCCTCAATTACTGCGTTAATGCGGCGTGGCATGGAGTCGATGAGTTTCTGGCACTGCTCAGGTGTTATGAGAGCCCAGGTTGCTCTGATAGTGGCCTTCAACTCTTCTGCGTTTTTGGGTCTGGCATTCTGCATCTTCCTTTTCACAATACCTCACAGATTTTCTATGGGGCTAAGGTCAGGGGAGTTGGCGGGCCAATTTAGAACAGAAATACCATGGTCCGTAAACCAGGCACGGGTAGATTTTGCGCTGTGTGCAGGCGCCAAGTCCTGTTGGAACTTGAAATCTCCATCTCCATAGAGCAGAACAGCAGCAGGAAGCATGAAGTGCTCTAAAACTTGCTGGTTGACGGCTGCGTTGACCCTGGATCTCAGGAAACAGAGTGGACCGACACCAGCAGATGACATGGCACCCCAAACCATCACTGATGGTGGAAACTTTACACTAGACTTCAGACAACGTGGATCCTGTGCCTCTCCTGTCTTCCTCCAGACTCTGGGACCTCGATTTCCAAAGGAAATGCAAAATTTGCATGGTTGGCTGATGGTTTGGGGTGCCATGTCATCTGCTGGTGTCGGTCCACTCTGTTTCCTGAGATCCAGGGTCAACGCAGCCGTCTACCAGCAAGTTTTAGAGCACTTCATGCTTCCTGCTGCTGACCTGCTCTATGGAGATGGAGATTTCAAGTTCCAACAGGACTTGGCGCCTGCACACAGCGCAAAATCTACCCGTGCCTGGTTTACGGACCATGGTATTTCTGTTCTAAATTGGCCCGCCAACTCCCCTGACCTTAGCACCATAGAAAATCTGTGGGGTATTGTGAAAAGGAAGATGCAGAATGCCAGACCCAAAAACGCAGAAGAGTTGAAGGCCACTATCAGAGCAACCTGGGCTCTCATAACACCTGAGCAGTGCCAGAAACTCTTCGACTCCATGCCACGCCGCATTAACGCAGTAATTGAGGCAAAAGGAGCTCCAACCAAGTATTGAGTATTGTACATGCTCATATTTTTCATTTTCATACTTTTCAGTTGGCCAACATTTCTAAAAATCCCTTTTTTGTATTAGCCTTACACAATATTCTAATTTTGTGACACACGGAATTTTGGATTTTCATTTGTTGCCACTTCAAATCATCAAAATTAAATGAAATAAACATTTGAATGCATCAGTCTGTGTGCAATGAATAAATATAATGTACAAGTTACACCTTTTGAATGCAATTACTGAAATAAATCAAGTTTTTCAAAATATTCTAATTTACTGGCTTTTACCTGTATTTATCACAGGAGACAACAGTGTTTATATTCTAATGTGAATTATTGTTGAAAAATAATCATTAAGAGAATATTACACGTACAACATCTTTACTATTGAAAGTTACAGTTGAAACTTTCTATTCGGAAAACGGAAATTCCGACTTTCCAGTACAAATAAACACACCATTAATAATGAGTATACTATGACCGACCCCAAAATGATTTTATTGTTCTAGCAACTAGGCCAACAACTGGTTAGCTTGCTACCAACAACCTAATTAAATTAATTAATTAATTGCTTGAGCAAGAGTAGGTATTCAAATAAAATAGCTTCGTGGTCGGTAAGCGCGACCAAAAGTATTCCGTACATTAGGCGCACCGGGTTATAAGGCGCACTGTCGAGTTTTGAGAAAATGAAAGGATTTTGAGTGCGCCTTATAGTCCAAAAAATATGGTAGTTTAATTAATTGCTTGAGCAAGTGTAGGTATTCTAATAAAATAGCTTTATGGTCTGTAAGCGTGACAACAATTATTCCGTACACTAGGCGCACCGGGTTATAAGGCGCACTGTCCAATTTTTTAGATAATGAAAGGATTTTAAGTGCGTCTTATAGTCCGAAAATTACGGTAGTTTAATTAATTGCTTGAGCAAGAGTAGGTATTCAATTAAAATAGCTCTGTGGTCAGTAAGCGCGACCAAAAGTATTCCGTACATTAGGCGCACCGGGTTATAAGGCCCACTGTCCATTTTTTTAGATAATGAAAGGATTTTAAGTGTGTCTTATAGTCCGAAAAATAAGGTAGTTTAATTAATTGCTTGAGCAAGAGTAGTAATTTAAAAAAAATAGCTTCGTGGTCGGTAAGCACAACCAAAATTATTCCGTACATTAGGCGCACCGGGTTATACGTCGAACTGTCCACTTTTTTAGAAAATGAAAGGATTTTAACTGCGTCTTTTGGTCCGAAAAATACGGTAGTTTAATTACTTGCTTGAGCAAGAGTAGGTGTTCAAATAAAATAGCTTTTTAGTCGGTAAGCACGACCAAAATGTTTCCATACATTAGGCGCACCGGGTTATAAGGCGCACTGTTGATATTTGAGAAAATAAAAGGATTTTAAGTGCGTCTTATAGTCCGAAAAATAAGGTAGTTTAATTAATTGCTTGAGCAAGAGTAGTTATTTAAAAAAAAATAGCTTCGTGGTCGGTAAGCACGACCAAAATGATTCCGTACATTAGGCGCACTGGGTTATAAGGCGCACTGTACACTTTTTTAGAACATGAAAGGATTTTAAGTGTGCCTTATAGTCCGAAAATTACGGTAGTTTAATTAATTGCTTAAGCAAGAGTAGGTGTTCAAATAAAATAGCTTTGTGGTCGGTAAGCGCGACCAAACATATTCCGTACATTAGGCGCACCGGGTTATAAGGCGCACTGTCGAGTTTTGAGAAAATCAAATGATTTTAAATGCGCCTTATAGTCCGAAAAACACGGCAAGTGGAAATACCGTCTTGCTGCTGTGAGGTCGGAGGCAGTAAACGTGTTGAAAGGTAACAACAGGGGGACCAAAAGTGTGCAGGGAAGACAGAGTAAAAGAAAATATTTTCCCCTTTTCTTCGTACGAGTGTGTATGTGAGAGCGACTGCAACCCGAGTGCTTGAAATAACAGCGATGCAAACCAATGACATGCATGATAATAACGCTGCAACATTAAACCCTGGTAGGCAGAACTTTCCTCCTTTGGTGGGCACACATGCTTCTACCATATGGACGCCTCGCGGAAGGAAGCCCACCCTCCCAAACAAGAGATGGACAGGGTCTTCTCCCTGCCATCAGGGAGAAGACTCCGGGTCCCACTATGCAAATCTAACCGCCTTAAATTATCATTTGTTCCAGCCTCCATTAAGCTGACCAACAATGTGCAATAGAATTTGAATACATAGGTTAGCACTTTTTTTAGCACATAGCACTTTAGCACATAGCACTTTAGAACTAAGCACTTTAGCACACAGCACTTTATCCATGAGCTCTAGTGCAATGCACATTGGTACTTTATCTTTATCTCCATACTGTAGATTTTATGCCTACATCAAAGTGCCACCTATGTCTATCAAGCTCCATGTTCTGATGTTTAAATGTTAGTTGTATGGTTGTGGTTGTGTCTGTGCTTGTGTTTTTGTTCTGTTGTTTTTGGGTATGTTAAGAAAGCAATGATGCACTGTGCCCAAGACAAATTTCCCCGCGGGGACAATAAAGTTGAACCTTGAACCTTGAACCTAGTAACACACACCCAAGCTTCTATTAGGGATGAATCCCATCCAATGGAAGTGTAGAGCTGATCAGGTTGGATCTGATCCTTTATTTGACACTGAGTAAGTGTCATGTACCTTCTTTGAGGTGGTGGTACTTATTTGAGGTGGTGGTACTTACATGCTGCCACTGCTCCTTAATGAGAGGCCGGTATCGCAGGAAGTACTTCAGAGGGAAGTTGTCGATGTCCGGCCAGGTGGCAGGACTTTGCCAGGAGACCTCCAACCTTCGAGCGTTGTAACGGATCGGGGTGGCCGTCACTCGCTCAGGGGGGTCCGGCTTGACTGGAGGCAGAGACAGAAAACAACAAAACTAAATAATAAAGTCAAAATTAACAATGTTGATATTATTTTTGAGCAGACACGTCACGTCAACGTCACCCGACAGCCAGGTACACAGAACATCAGAGGGTCAAATGTGCGAGAAAATGAGAGCAGACAGTGTTGACAAACAATGTTGCAACCTTGTGTGGGAAGCGCAGTTGCAGAAACACAAAAGAAGAATCCCTGTGGGATGCAGAAACTGGGAGAGAAAATTTCCATGCAACGTTCATATTGTTGTTACTCAGCCAGCGTTTGTGGGTCTGATGGACCCGTTGCATTTTGTGGCTTTTAATGCCTCACAATCAAACACTTTTATGTTGATATACTGAACAGATGTTTATTGGGATAAGGTAAACATCTGTTTACAATCGGACAGAAGACGGGGTACACCCTGGACAAGTCGCGTCTCATCGCAGGGCAAGCATTTAAGTCCCATCTTAAAACTCATTTGTATACTCTAGCCTTTAAAAATACCCCCCTTTTAGACCAGTTGATCTGCCGTTTCTTTTCTGCTCTGCCCCCCTCTCCTCCGCTGCTGACCTGTCTCCACTCGGGATGGTCTCCTGCTGGCCCCACTATGGACTGGACTCACACTATTATGTTAGATCCACTATGGACTGGACTCTCACAATTATGTTGGATCCACTATGGACTGGACTCTCACACTATTAACTAGATTCACTATGGACTGGACTCTCACACTATTATGTTAGATCCACTATGGACTGGACTCTCACACTATTATGTTAGATCTACTATGGACTGAACTCTCACAATATTATGCTAGATCCACTATGGACTGGACTCTCACACTATTATGTTAGATCCACTATGGACTGGACTTTCACTATTATGTTAGATCCACTATGGACTGGACTCTCACACTATTATGTTAAATCCACTATGGACTGGACTGTCACTATTATGTTAGATCCACTATGGACTGGACTCTCACAATATTATACTAGATCCACTATGGACTGGACTCTCACTATTATGTTAGATCCACTATGGACTGGACTCTCACACTATTAACTAGATCCACTATGGACTGGACTCTCACACTATTAACTAGATCCACTATGGACTGGACTCTCACTATTATGTTAGATCCACTATGGACTGGACTCTCACTATTATGTTAGATCCACTATGGACTGGACTCTCACAGTATTATGTTAGATCCACTATGGACTGGACTCTCACTATTATGTTAAATCCACTATGGACTGGACTCTCACACTATTATGTTAGATCCACTATGGACTGGACTCTCACTATTATGTTGGATCCACTATGGACTGGACTCTCACTATTATGTTAGATCCACTATGGACTGAACTCTCACAATATTATGTTAGATCCACTATGGACTGGACTCTCACTATTATGTTAGATCCACTATGAACTGGACTCTCACAATATTATGTTAGATCCACTATGGACTGGACTCTCACTATTATGTTAGATCCACTATGGACTGGACTCTCACACTATTATGTTAGATCCACTATGGACTGGACTCTCACACTATTATGTTAGATCCACTATGGACTTGACTCTCACTATTATGTTAGATCCACTATGGACTGGACTCTGACACTATTATGTTAAATCCACTATGGACTGGACTGTCACTATTATGTTAGATCCACTATGGACTGGACTCTCACACTATTATGTTTGATCCACTATGGACTGGACTCTCACTATTATGTTAGATCCACTATGGACTGGACTCTCACTATTATGTTAGATCCACTATGGACTGGACTCTCACTATTATGTTAGATCCACTATGGACTGGACTCTCACTATTATATTAGATCCACTATGGACTGGACTCTCACAATATTATGTTAGATCCACTATGGACTGAACTCTCACTATTATGTTAGATCCACTATGGACTGGACTCTTACTATTATGTTAGATCCACTATGGACTGTACTCACACTATTATGTTAGATCCACTATGGACTGTACTCTCACTATTATGTTAAATCCACTATGGACTGGACTCTCACTATTATGTTAGATCCACTATGGACTGGACTCTCACAATATTATGCTAGATCCACTTGACGTTCATTGCACCGCATTGCGGTCCCTTCCAAGGTTTCTCATTGTCCCATTGGGTTGTGTTTTTCCTTGCCCTGATGTGGGATCTGGGGATTGTCGTTGTGGCTTGTGCAGCCCTTTGAGACACTTGTTATTTAGGGCTATATAAGTTAACATTGATTGATTGATTGAGAGTTATTGGGCGGCCGAGGGTTGCTTTGTTGGGTCTGCTCCTGTCTCTGCTCATGCTCCCCCCCTACCCCAGTAGACGATGGCGTGGAACACCCCAGAGACCACCACAGTGTTTATGTTTGTTTGTTGTGTTTGTTTTGCTTTTGTGGCTGTGTGTAGAAGTGGCTGATTGCATCAGCTCTGCTCTTTTTACTGTCCTTTTTGTTCTTTGATGTTTCCCTCTTACACACATGTTTATGTGTGCTATGGCTATGAGGTTTTTTCTCCTTGGCCTCAGTCTGGACCCCCTGTAAGGGGCCCAAGCTTAGACTGAAAATTTGCAAACAGCGTTTACCTGTTTCTGACCTTTTTTGAAAGGGGCGTGATCCTGTTCTGTCTCCTTGTAATGTCTGTTTGTCTGATTTTGAATGGGATTGTTCATTAATTTCCCCTCTGGGATTATTAAATTATTTCTGATTCTGAAAAGTTAGGCAGGAATTCCACATTTACGAATATATTCTCGCGTGAATTCCATTCAGTATCTCCCAGAAGATATTGAATAACCTTTTTCTTTGTCGCATCACCCCCATTACGGAGCACACTCGCCAGCCTTTGTATCAGCGTCAGGTCTCTTCTGTAGCAGGAAATGGATAGTTGCATTTACAACCTCAGTGCCTGATCAAAGATAGCGTGGGTATAGAAGACCACATGACCCACACATGTAAAACATCCTGCACGTTCTATTCAGACAAACCAGACGGAACATGACAAAGAGATGGATTCGATCAGAGACGGATAAAAGCAGAAAGGCATCACCAGACGGTTAATCTCATTGTGACCTTCCATAAGTGCAAGTAGATGACGAAAAATATGTCAGAGCTCTTTGTCCTCGTAAGATTCATGCTGCAGTTTATGAAAGAAATGCAACGTGTGCCATTCAGCAACCAAAGCAGGGAGGGATCTGCTTCTATGGATGTGTCCAATGACCATTCATCTGGTCTGAAACATTGCCCATAAGCCAGCTATTGCATTAGTAATAAGCCGGAGGGAAATGGGGGAACTGTGATAACCTGGAGCCCGGCCAAGCAGAGCCAGCAAACTACACGTGGATTTATCACAGAGAGCGGCAGCAGGCGAGCAAAGCGTAATGAAGCGATCGCCAACCGAAGGAAAAAAACATTATCTCACAATGTAAACAAAAGCGCGGGGCAAATGTTACACGTCATTTCTTTTAATCACTGGCACAGCAAAGATTGCAAGATCCTTCAGCTACTTGAAAAAGGATTAGACAGTCCTGGTCAAACGTTTACATACACTTGTGAAGAACATCATGTCAGTGCATACTTGCCAACCTTGGGGGGTGGGGTCGGGGGCGTGGTTAAGATATACATATATAAAAAATATTTGACTTTCAGTGAATTCTAGCTATATATATATATGAATATTTTATTGCATATATATATATATATAATACATTATTATTTATTTATATATATATATATACCGTATTTTCCGCACCATAAGGCGCCCTGGGTTATAAGCCGCGCCTTCAATGAACGGCATATTTCAAAACTTTGTCCACCTATAAGCCGCCCCGTGTTATAAGCCGCATCTAACTGCGCTAAAGGAATGTCAAAAAAACAGTCAGATAGGTCAGTCAAACTTTAATAATATATTAAAAACCAGCGTGATGTGGGCGCGCATGGAGTCGTATATCAACATGGACGGAGCTGCGTGAAAAAAGCCACCCGGCCTCTTCGCGTAAACTTCCCTTAACCACTCGCTCATCTTTTCTTCATCCATCCATCCCTTCGAGTTAGCTTTTATGATGACGCCGGCTGGAAAGGTCTCTTTTGGCAAGGTCTTCCTTTTGAATATCACCATGGGTGGAAGTTTCTGGCCATTAGCATGGCAAGCTAGAACCACAGTGAAGGATGACTTCTCATTCCCTGTGGTGCGAATATTCACCGTACGTGCTCCCGTTGTATCCACAGTGCGGTTCACAGAATATCAAAAGTCAGTGGAACCTCGTCCATGTTGATAATGTTCTCTGGCCGGATCTTTTTTTCAGCTATCTTGTTTTTACAATATGCACGGAAAGTAGCCAGCTTTTCTTGAAAGTCTTTAGGCAGTTGCTGTGAAATAGTAGTCCGTGTGCGGATGGAGAGATTGCGTCTTTTCATGAACCGGAAACCTGTCGCTTAGAAGGAGCCATTTTGTGGTCTTTACAGATGTAAACACACAAAGGAAATGAAACGTAATATCCGCGCGCTTCTTCTTCTTCTTCTACGCGGGCGGGTGGTTGCTTACAGTAGAAGAAGAAGCGCTTCCTGTTCTATGGGGGCGGGTGCTTACCTT
Organism: Nerophis lumbriciformis; assembly: GCF_033978685.3. Lineage (NCBI taxonomy): Eukaryota > Metazoa > Chordata > Actinopteri > Syngnathiformes > Syngnathidae > Nerophis > Nerophis lumbriciformis. The sequence goes on from NC_084567.2 coordinate 41,847,424, forward strand.
GGCGGTTGCTTGCGTAGAAGAAGAAGCACTTCCTCTTCTACGGGGAAAAAAGATGGCGGCTGTTTACCGTAGTTGCGAGACCGAAACTTTATGAAAATGAATCTTAATATTAATCCATATATAAAGCGCACCGGGTTATAAGCCGCACTGTCAGCTTTTGAGTAAATTTGTGGTTTTTAGGTGCGGCTAATAGTGCGGAAAATACGGTATATATATAAATAAATAAAATAAATATTTGAATTTCAGTGTTCATTTATTTACACATAAACACACACATAACACTCATCTACTCATTGTTGAGTTAAGGGTTGAATTGTCCATCCTTGTTCTATTCTCTGTCACTATTTCAGAACACACACATTATACAAATATGCATTATAAAATCAATAAGAAAACGGGAGCTCTAATTTGGGAGTCTGAATTAGGATCAGAAGTTCCTATATAAACATTGCGTACTCAAGTCGCCATTTTTGTATTGATTACTGCAGCTGTGCACTGGATTCATTCACAGAATACAAACTACAGCTCACAAACACTTTAGAGTTAGGCTCCACCATCAGAATGTGTACTTAAACTTATAAAGATCACATGGATATTATTCAGTGAGTTGATTCACCAAAACTAACCTGTTATACAGGAGGAAAAAAGCACACAGGACGTTTCAATTGTTCACAGACTGGTCGCTCTCATCAGAATGACAAGGCACTCTCTTTCAAGCATAGGTTGCATCTTTTATTACCACTATTGTAAGGTGTGCTGGATGCAAGAATTTGCCATGTTATTGAATATTCAACATTATTATATACTCAAAGACAATAATGTTGAATATTCAATAACATGGCAAATTCTGGCATCCAGCACACCTTACAATAGTGGTAATAAAAGATGCAACCTATGCTTGAAAGAGAAACTGTTTATTATTTACCGTCCAGACCTGTCATCCCTCAACAAGCGCAGCGAAATTGTAACAACATGCCGCCACAGACGGAAACACCTCCTAGGTAACACATGAGCCAATCACCACGCCCCTAGGCCAGCCTGTACCCACCCACTCTGTGCCCTATATAAACCATGGTATGCGAATGCTCCCATTAAAATCTCCTGATGATTGAGGGTACCCCCCCTCATGAAACAGGCCTGTAGAGATGAAATAGTCTTGTGATTTTTTTTCCCCACACATACATATATATATATATATATATATATATATATATATATATATATATATATATATATATATATATATATATATATATATATATATACATATATATATATATATATATGTATGTGTGGGAAATATATATATATATATATATATATATATGTATGTGTGGGAAATATATATATATATATATATATATATATATATATATATATATATATATATATATATATATATATATATATATATATATATATATATATATATACATATATATATATATATATATATGTATGTGTGGGAAAAAAATCACAAGACTATTTCATCTCTACAGGCCTGTTTCATGAGGGGGGGTACCCTCAATCATCAGGAGATTTTAATGGGAGCATTCGCATACCATGGTTTATATAGGGCACAGAGTGGGTGGGTACAGGCTGGCCTAGGGGCGTGGTGATTGGCTCATGTGTTACCTAGGAGGTGTTTCCGTCTATGGCGGCATGCTGTGACAATTTCGCTGTGCTTGTTGAGGGATGACAGGTCTGGACGGTAAATAATAAACAGTTTCTCTTTCAAGCATAGGTTGCATCTTTTATTACCACTATTGTAAGGTGTGCTGGATGCAAGAATTTGCCATGTTATTGAATATTCAACATTATTGTCTTTGAGGTCCCAAATGTGTTTGCTGAGTTCTGTGGTATTTCGCAAGTTTTTGTTCCTGAAAGAAGCCTTGTGATTGTTCCATCTGGTTTTGAATTCTCCCTCGGTTAATCCTACATATGTGTCGGATGTGTTAATGTCCTTGCGTATTACCTTAGATTGGTAGACAACTGATGTTTGTAAGCACCCCCCGTTGAGGGGGCAATCAGGTTTCTTTCGACAGTTACAGTCTTTGTTGGTTTTGGAGTCGCTCTGTCTGGGGGCCGACGGCTCATTTGCAATTGTTTTGTTGTGGTTTGAGATGATTTGTCGTATATTGTTCATGCAGCTGTAGCTCAATTTAATGTTGTTCTTGTTGAATACTTTTCTTAGGGTGTTGTCTTTGGGAAATATATATATATATGTATGAAAATACTTGACTTGGTGAATTCTAGCTGTCAATAGACTCCTCCCCTCTTAACCACGCCCCCCAACCACACCCTGCCCCACCCCCGACCACGCCCCCACCCCCCCCACCTCCCGAAATCGGAGGTCTCAAGGTTGGCAAGTATGTCACATGGACAAAGATAAGACCTTCTGGAGGAAAGTTCTGTGGTCAGGCCTTTAATCCCAGGAACATCAGCAGATGTGCTCACATTTTCAGTAGACCCATAATAAATTCATAAAAAAACCATTTCACACACACACCATCAAACCGAGAGGTGTGTATTCCATGTTTATGCTACTGAGTGGTGATTACTTTGGCTGAGTATGCCCACAGAGTACTTGAACAAAACATCATCCTGTCATCAAGTAGCTCAAAAAAAATTAGCACTGATAAGCCTGACAGAAATGAGTCATTTTAGCCTGCAGGACATAGCTGCCAGTTTGCTGTGTCATTCTTTGCCAAAGATAAATAGCCTCAGTCTGTTCATTCACACACTTCATTTTCTCTTGGAGCAGAGAGAATGTAGAGCATGGCTGTGGTGGCTTTGTGCTACCAGGATGCTGAGGTTCGAAACAAAACTCACCGCAAAATGCATTAAAAATATAAACTTTAATTACTGGGCGTAACAACCACATGTCATATTTAGTTGGATGTATTTGACTCTCTCATATTTATATTCCAATGGCAATGTACCAAAATACAGGTAAAAGCCAGTAAATTAGAATATTTTGGAAAAACTTGATTTATTTCAGTAATTGCATTCAAAAGGTGTAACTTGTACATTATATTTATTCATTGCACACAGACTGATGCATTCAAATGTTTATTTCATGTAATTTTGATGATTTGAAGTGGCAACAAATGAAAATCCAAAATTCCGTGTGTCACAAAATGAGAATATTACTTAAGGCTAATACAAAAAAGGGATTTTTAGAAATGTTGGCCAACTGAAAAGTATGAAAATGAAAAATATGAGCATGTACAATACTCAATACTTGGTTGGAGCTCCTTTTGCCTCAATTACTGCGTTAACGCGGCGTGGCATGGAGTCGATGAGTTTCTGGCACTGCTCAGGTGTTATGAGAGCCCAGGTTGCTCTGATAGTGGCCTTCAACTCTTCTGCGTTTTTGGGTCTGGCATTCTGCATCTTCCTTTTCACAATACCCCACAGATTTTCTATGGGGCTAAGGTCAGGGGAGTTGGCGGGCCAATTTAGAACAGAAATACCATGGTCCGTAAACCAGGCACGGGTAGATTTTGCGCTGTGTGCAGGCGCCAAGTCCTGTTGGAACTTGAAATCTCCATCTCCATAGAGCAGGTCAGCAGCAGGAAGCATGAAGTGCTCTAAAACTTGCTGGTAGACGGCTGCGTTGACCCTGGATCTCAGGAAACAGAGTGGACCGACACCAGCAGATGACATGGCACCCCAAACCATCACCCAACCATGCAAATTTTGCATTTCCTTTGGAAATCGAGGTCCCAGAGTCTGGAGGAAGACAGGAGAGGCACAGGATCCACGTTGCCTGAAGTCTAGTGTAAAGTTTCCACCATCCGTGATGGTTTGGGGTGCCATGTCATCTGCTGGTGTCGGTCCACTCTGTTTCCTGAGATCCAGGGTCAACGCAGCCGTCTACCAGCAAGTTTTAGAGCACTTCATGCTTCCTGCTGCTGACCTGCTCTATGGAGATGGAGATTTCAAGTTCCAACAGGACTTGGCGCCCACACACAGCGCAAAATCTACCCGTGCCTGGTTTACGGACCATGGTATTTCTGTTCTAAATTGGCCCGCCAACTCCCCTGACCTTAGCCCCATAGAAAATCTGTGGGGTATTGTGAAAAGGAAGATGCAGAATGCCAGACCCAAAAATGCAGAAGAGTTGAAGACCACTATCAGAGCAACCTGGGCTCTCATAACACCTGAGCAGTGCCAGAAACTCATCGACTCCATGCCACGCCGCATTAACGCAGTAATTGAGGCAAAAGGAGCTCCAACCAAGTATTGAGTATTGTACATGCTCATATTTTTCATTTTCATACTTTTCAGTTGGCCAACATTTCTAAACATCCCTTTTTTGTATTAGCCTTAAGTAATATTCTAATTTTGTGACACACGGAATTTTGGATTTTCATTTGTTGCCACTTCAAATCATCAAAATTAAATTAAATAAACATTTGAATGCATCAGTCTGTGTGCAATGAATAAATATAATGTACAAGTTACACCTTTTGAATGCAATTACTGAAATAAATCAAGTTTTTCAAAATATTCTAATTTACTGGCTTTTACCTGTATGGACTCAATAAATAGTCTCAAGTTATGAATTATAAAACAGATGTAATATTTTAGCCTACAGTGAAGGTATTGTAGATTAGTGCAAGTGTTTAAAGTCTTGTTTCTGGTTATGTTGCACATTGTATTACACTTATTATCAGACTTTTTACTGTGGCACCTTTCACTGGTACCTCTTAAGAGGTCTGACGGAAACCAAAATTGAGCGTAAAATGAAGAAATGTTACCAGAAAGTAAAAAAAAAAACCCAAACCAGTGAAGTTGTCACGTTGTGTAAATGGTAAATAAAAAGAGAATACAACAAATCCTTTTCAACTTATATTCAATTGAATAGACATATAGATAGATAGATATTTAATGTTCAAACTGGTAAACTTTGATATTTTTTTGCAAATATTAACTCATTTGGAGTGTGATGCCTGCAACATGTTTCAAAAAAGCTGGCACAAGTGGCAAAAAAGACAGATAAAGTTATATTAGCTAAAATAGCTAATATAGACATTTAAATCATGTGTTGCCTTCATTATAACACTTATATAAGACTTTTAAAGTCATTTTGATAGTAGGCCAATATAGCTAATATAAACACTTACATCATGTGTTGCCTTCATTGTAACACTTATATAAGACTTTTAAAGTCCTTTTAATAGTAGGCTAAAATAACTAATATAGACACTTACATCATGTGTTGCCTTCATTATAACACTTATATAAGACTTTAAGTAATTTTGATAGTAGGCTAAAATAGCTAATATAGACACATCATGTGTTGCCTTCATTATAACACTTATATACGACTTTTAAAGTAATTTTGATAGTAGGTTAATATAGCTAATATAGACACTTACATCATGTGTTGTCTTCATTCTAACACTTATATAAGACTTTTAAAGTCATTTTGATAGTAGGCTAATATAGACACTTACATCATGTGTTGTCTTCATTGTGTATAAAACACTTTAAAAATTAATTTTGATAGTAGGCTAATACAGCTAAAATAGACACTTGCATCATGTGTTGTCTTCATTCTAACACTTGTATAAGACTTTTAAAGTCCTTTTAATAGTAGGCTAAAATAACTAATATAGACACTTACATCATGTGTTGCCTTCATTATAACACTTATATAAGACTTTTAAAGTCATTTTGATAGTAGGCTAAAATAACTAATATAGACACTTACATCATGTGTTGCCTTCATTATAACACTTATATAAGACTTTTAAAGTCATTTTGATAGTAGGCTAATATAGCTAATATAGACACTTACATCATGTGTTGCTTTCATTATAACACTTATATAAGACTTTTAAAGTCATTTTGATAGTAGGCTAATATAGCTAATACAGACACATAATGTGTTGCCTTCATTATAACATTTATAGAAGACTTTTAAAGTCATTTTGATAGTAGTCTAATATAGCTAATATAGACACTTACATCATGTGTTGCCTTCATTATAACACTTATATACGACTTTTAAAGTCATTTTGATAGTAGGCTAATATAGACACTTACATCATGTGTTGCCTTCATTATAACACTTATATAAGACTTTTAAAGTAATTTTGATAGTAAGCTAAAATAGCTAATATAGACACTTACATCATGTGTTATCTTCATTATAACACTTATATAAGACTTTTAAAGTCATTTTGATAGTAGGCTAATATAGCTAATATAGACACTAACAAACATGTGTTGCCTTCATTATAACACTTATATAAGACTTTTAAAGTAATTTTGATAGTAAGCTAAAATTGCTAATATAGACATTTAAATCATGTGTTGCCTTCATTATAACACTTATATAAGACTTTTAAAGTAATTTTGCTAGTAGGCTAATATAGACACTTACATCATGTGTTGCCTTCATTATAACACTTATATAAGGCTTTTAAAGTAATTTTGCTAGTAGGCTAATATAGACACTTACATCATGTGTTGCCTTCATTATAACACTTATATAAGGCTTTTAAAGTAATTTTGCTAGTAGGCTAATATAGACACTTACATCATGTGTTGTCTTCATTATGTATAAAACACTTTAAAAAATAATTTTGATAGTAGGCTATTATAGCTAATATAGACACTTACATCATGTGTTGTCTTCATTATAACACTTATATAAGACTTTAAGTAATTTTGATAGTAGGCTAAAATAGCTAATATAGACACTTACATCATGTGTTGTCTTCATTATAACACTTATATAAGGCTTTTAAAGTAATTTTGCTAGTAGGCTAATATAGACACTTACATCATGTGTTGTCTTCATTATGTATAAAACACTTTAAAAAATAATTTTGATAGTAGGCTATTATAGCTAATATAGACACTTACATCATGTGTTGTCTTCATTATAACACTTATATAAGACTTTAAGTAATTTTGATAGTAGGCTAAAATAGCTAATATAGACACTTACATCATGTGTTGTCTTCATTATAACACTTATATAAGGCTTTTAAAGTAATTTTGCTAGTAGGCTAATATAGACACTTACATCATGTGTTGTCTTCATTATGTATAAAACACTTTAAAAAATAATTTTGATAGTAGGCTATTATAGCTAATATAGACACTTACATCATGTGTTGTCTTCATTATAACACTTATATAAGACTTTTAAAGTCATTTTAATCGTAGGCTAATATAACTAATATAGACACTTACATCATGTGATGCCTTCATTATAACACTTATATAAGACTTTTAAAGTCATTTTGATTGTAGGCTAATATAGCTAATATAGACACTTACATCATGTGTTGTCTTCATTATAACACTTATATAAGACTTTTAAAGTCATTTTGATAGTAGGCTAATATAGACACTTACATCATGTGTTGTCTTCATTATAACACTTATATAAGACTTTTAAAGTCATTTTGATAGTAGGCTAATATAGACACTTACATCATGTGTTGTCTTCATTGTAACACTTATATAAGACGTTTAAAGTCCTTTTAATAGTAGGCTAAAATAACTAATATAGACACTTACATCATGTGTTGCCTTCATTATAACACTTATAT